>NC_056730.1:300501668-300612444 GCF_019279795.1 Protopterus annectens | reverse complement strand
TTTTATTTTATAGGTTCATAGGTTCATACTAGGCTATCTGCCCGAGGGCATTTACAAGCCTAGCCCATAGTTTTGTGGCTTACGCCACCCCTTTAGTTTGGAGAAACTATGCCCATTATTTTGCTGTGCCTCTGTCGAGCAGTGACACTGAGGTAACCCCTGGGGTGTATCTGCGATCTCCCATCCATTGGTCAAGATTCCTCTTGAACAAGGCCAGCGAGGTGTTCTGCCTCACATATACCGGGGTTTTGTTCCACAGCATAGGGAGTCTTTGGGTGATGCATGCATCTTGCTGTTTAGACTTCTGGCATTGGGTAGCATTACATCTAGGTTCTTATCCCTTCTGATACCTATGGAGGTAGGTCTGTGTTTTGAGCCTAACATATTCAGGGCATGCTGTGGGTAACAACAGCCTTTGCCAGTATCCATACGGCCTGCACTGATAGGTGCATGCCAGTCCTAGCAGGTGGAGCATCATGTCATGCTCAGCATGTCATCCCAGGCTGGCACACATTGGATCCTCTTTGACTAACTGTAATACTTCAGCCAGTTATTGCAATCGATCATGTCATTGTCATATTGTGGCATGATGCTTGGTGAGGGTAGGATGTTAGTCACGGTCCTCAGGTGTGCATATACTACATGGTGTTACATTACTTAACACATGGCATTCATGCCTCAGGTGGTGCTGCAGGGCTGCCTCTGTCAGATGCACATATTACACTCCCTGTATATGTTTGTGAGCAGGTCATGTCATTTTAGGCATCCCTGTTATTATTTGAGTCAGTCAGAGGGGGTATCATTCCCAGGGTTCCTACTGAGCCAGTGTGTGTGCTATGCGTTGCCTCTTTGCCAAGGCCAGGGCATACTGGGCATGCCTCCTTCTGCCTACTGGGGCAGGCTCAGGTTGTTCCTCCTCCGAGTCACATTCTGCCTGTGATGGCCTTGGCAATGGTGGGGGGCTGTTTGGCCCAGCCCTATGCTGGTCCTGCTGCAGCTGTTTTCGCAAGATCATATTATGTAGAATAGCACATACCATGACAATTTGGGTACATGTAGTTGGTGTGTACTGCAAGGCTCCACCAGATGTGTCCAGACACCGGAACCATGACTTGAGCAGCCCAAACACATGCTCTATTACATTACGTGTTTGTGCGTGTGCCTCATTATGGCATTCCTGTTCAGGTGTGTGCGCATTTCTGATGGGTGTCATCAGCCATGGCTCCAGTGCATAACCTGCATCCCCCACTAGGTGTCTGTGTGGGATGTCCCCATTGGCAAATGTCTGGTACAGCTGTGTCAAATGCCAGATGTGGGAATCATGGTAGCTCCCAGGGCAGCCAGCACACACATTCATTATTATGCCCTGGGCATCACACATGACCTGGCAGTTGATGGAGGGGAAGCTCTTGCGGTTAATGTAGGCCCTACCCTGATCACCGACTGGTGCTTTGATGCATATGTGCGTGCAGTCTATTGCACCCACTTCCTCAGGGTATTCCGCTATTTGCTGGAAAGGATGCATATTGCTGGCCAATACCTCACGGACATTGGGGAAATATACATGATCACTGACATGTGCTGACATGGCATCCAGGAACTGGTGCAGTACCCTGAAGGCTGATGCCTGTGATATCCCCATCATATCACCAGTTGGTCTCTGGAAGGTACCTGTTGCTAGTATTCTTAGGCCAACACATACCTTGGTTTCCACTGGGATGGGTTCCCCTCTGTTGGTTCTGTGTGTGAGGCGTGGCCTGCACAGCTCAACTATTTGCTGCAGGGGGTCTCTGTCCACTCTATAGCGCTCTACTATCTCCAGCTCATGTAACCTGTGGTAGGTGACCCTGGGCCTGTAACACTCTTCTCCGTCTCCTCACTGTGGGTTGTCTGGCACCATCTGCATTGTCACCACCCTCAGCAAGTCGTCTATGTCTCATTATGACAGCTATGGCAGCCCCTAACATTTCTGCTCTGAGTTCAGCTTTTTCAGTTTTCACTTCTAATAGCTTACTCCTGTCTTGCAGTGTCTCTTGAGAGAAACACCCTGCACTGCTGTTTGCAGAGTTTTAAGTGCTGGGCTGTGCTACTATTCTACCTGTGTAATTGCCTGCTTCTAATTGTTTTCACCTGCTAGCTCCAGCAGTATTCCCTGCTAGCTTCCTACTAATTCAGTTGCTTCCTTCTTCCTTTCTGTTTCCTCAGGGGCGAGCAGCGTGCATACCAGCAGAAACACGCTCATAGTGGCTTACACGCACGCACACGTGCTTACACAGTTCACAATCGTGTTATTCGGGTTTAAACGCGTGCACACCTGCACAAACAGTGTTACAGGTCTGCCAACAGGCTCCCGCATGATCAGTCTGCCCTACACGCGCGCACACCCGCGCAAACAGTGTTAAACATCTGCCAACATGCTCCAACCTGCTCAGTCTGCCTTACACGCGCGCATACTGTTTTACTCGCCCTTCATGGCGTGCACACGTGCGCATCTACGCTCAGCAAGAAACTTTGGTGTAGCCAACAGTGTACACCTTCCATTTCTTGACTTTCCCATGCTTATGTTGTGGCACTCCTCTTTCCATGATATGTGTCTGACATCTGTCATGTAACACTGAACTCCAATGAACTGCATTTCTTTCTGCCATTCCCCCCTGTGATGTCACCTATCTCCTACTCTGTTCCTCCCCCTTATGTAACTCTTACACTAATCAGAATGTGCTCATTTGCTATGTGACAGTGGAATTCAGTATCCTAACACTCATTTGCATCAGATTCCCTACTAATGCTTAGTTACATGTCTTACACTCAGCTTCCCCCCTTAGCAACCACTACACGGCGGCCATGTTGTTTTTGGTCTGTTGGTCCCTGCATTGTAATTCCATGTATTGCATAAAACCCACATTTGTGGGTTTATAACCTTCGTTTTTATGTTTTATAATTATTTATTTCTCATATTTGCATCAGGGTACCTTGCCAATGGCCACATATTTGGCCTTTGGCATAATGCCTGACACATATGCACCCTTTATTTGGAGCTGACATGGCTCCATTGTGTTTTTTGCAGAAACTTACTCAGTTGTCAACGGCTCTTACACGGGCTGCTTTGGGCTTCCTGGATTGCTAATCTACCTCATTTGCATGCTATTCGGCTGCAAGTGAGGTGATTAGCATATCCATGCCCACTCCGTGTAAGAGACGTTTTAGCTGGTCTCTTACACGGTCTTTAGGGCTGTTCCTGGATCGCGAAGGCTGCATGGAGTCTTACACTACTCTTAGACTCCGTGCAAGTCTTCGTGAATCCTGCCCATTGTTTAAACTGCTGATATGGTACTATTTTAGTATTTTTCAATGTTCTTTTTTTAAGAAAATGTTTTACATTTGTTATAGTTAAGGAGTTATTATATATTTTATTTAAAAAGGCAAAAATTCAATACGTTTTTTGATAGTTTTTAGGATGAATATGAAGTGCCACTTGGTATTGTTTCTTTAAATTGTCAATTAATGTTTAATTATGTTGTATATAAAAGATCTGTAACACATGGAAGGAGTATCTGAAGAAGTCTTGTGGCTAAGATGAAAGCACTAATGGTGGTTGCTCCTGTGATTTTATTGCATTAAAGTGGATTATTTGGTTTATGACTGTGGTACCTGGACATTTTATTCTACTTTTGTTGGACTAGTTTTGATTTCTTATTTCTGGTTGGGCTTAGCATTAGTATAATAATGTCCTCCAGGGTGTGGGTTATTGTGGAAATAATGTCCTTTAAGTGGTGTAGAGGTCCTTAATAATACACACCCTGTTGGGCATTATTGCTTACATTAAAGCCCTTGAAAGTTTGAACCAATGATGAATAACAATTTTTAGTATTTTTGGCCCAGGAATTCACAACCAGTGCCATAGATACTCTTCTCCAATCAACCAGACCTCCAGAGGAATGGGGCATCACTTGATTCCACTGGGGCATCCCTTTTGTGTATATATATGAAAAAATATATTGAGGTCTCTCTGCTTACTGCTGCTTACTGCTTGCTCTTGCTGTGGGATTCGAAGTCTTCTTAAGACACTCAGTCTTGCTGGCTGGAATCAAAGTCTGGTTATAATTGCATTCACAGTCTGTTGCATACAGAAACTTGCAGAATATACACTGATACAGCATCTGACTTTAAGAGCAGTAACCAATAACTTTTATAATAAACCAAACCGGAGAAATGTTGCAGCTTAAAAGTACTGTTCCAACTTTACTTCTCATATAGTACAGATGATGTGAGAGATATAACATTTACCTCAGAACACCAAATGTGTCCCTACCATACCCCTAACAACTAGATTTAATACAGACTTTTTATACATATTTTAGTTAACTCACACCCTCTAGGTTTTGGAAAGATACTGGCTTGATGACGCAAATGCTAACACATCTGTTCTTGTTCAAATGCTGATAAGTAAACTGTCTTCAAGAAAATGCCTTGTAAACTGTCTTCAAGAAAATGCCTTGTGGATTCTGTAAATGCTGATAAGTAAACTGTCTTCAAGGAAACGCCTTGTGGATTAGAAAAAGCACATTTTTAAACTTTCTTAGAAAAGCATGTCCTGTTGTCCAGTGAAAGCAGATTACATTCTTGTCACGTCTGTAAGAAGTTCAGCTTTCTTGATGTGTGTGTAATACACTCATAAGCAAGTTCCTTATTTTTTTAAGCCACAGTCATTTAGTATGGTTGCTGATCACATATTACTAAACTATGTTTCTGCATTTAAGCAAGCTTTTTCTTTCAGCATATTTACAACATAATTAATTTAAATTCATAATATCTAACAATATATATATATATATATATATATATATATATATATCTATATAAGTATATTAAAAATTGTGCTGATTGTAGAACTTTGGCCTTATTGCCCTACCCTGGTTAACCCACTTTACCAGCAGGTCAGCACTACGCTTTTGCAAGTCATCATACCTGTGATGACACTGCTGACCGGTGTGGATTATACCTATCAAGGTTGACAGGTAGTCACCCATCTCCTGCCAGATATCCATTTTGTTCCATGTTCTGACACGTGCACACTTGGAACTTCTCCAGGTATGATTCACACAGAAGGTAAAGCATGATTATGGTCTCTTTCTCAGATCAGCCAGGAGTGCAGCCTTTTGCTTTCCAAGGTGCTGCCATCATTCAAAAAGCCAGAACCAGAATGAGGAAAGTATGGTGAGGGCTGTATTAAGCAGGGTTAAAACCACTCCCTGTTGGGTGTAACATCACCTTGTCCAAACCTGTTTCTAATCGCATGCTCATTAGACCAAATACTGATAACACTGGTAGATTTGGGGTAATCAAAACTGCTTTGTCACATACTTTTTTTCTTAAAGGGAAACACTTACCTGACCATACAATTACTAATGGATTATTTCTAACTTTATCTATAACAATAAGTGTTGCCAGTAATATTTCTTCATAACAGTAACATATTTTTTTCAGTTTTACTTTAGCAGCACTTGGTTTCATGCAGTGAGGTGGGACCAATTCTTTTTTTAAGGTAGACAAAACACAATGTAGTCACCACCCAAAGGTTCCTACAGCCAAAAATCCAATAAGAATAAAACAAATGCTGAAGTGACCACCATGGCTGTATGACCCAAACAGTTCTATTCAATGGTTGATTTATTTAAAAATAAAACGGATGAGCGCTTTCACGTAACAAATGTACGCTTCTTCAGATCCTTACAATTTTAAAAAATGATGCAAACAAGTTAATATATATACCTCATGTGACCTTATACATCAATTATTCAATTACACAATCAGCTTCTAAAAGAGATATTCACATCTTATTTGACTCTAACAGAGCGTGCATCCAACACTGGCTTAATATTGATGTTATTATTAAGTCCTGGCACTAGATGAGCTCGTAACCTAAAAATCCATTGTAACTCAATTCTTTCTAGTTAATTATTGTTGTCTCCCCCTCTTAAGTTCCTTTTTACTTGTTGTAAAACCCTAAACTTAAAACTATGTCCTTCCTGTTCCATTATATGCTTCGCTGAAGCATTTTGTATATTCTTATTTTTAATATCATATAAATGTTGATATATTCTATCCCCGGGATTCATGAACCTTGCACCAGGCGCACGCATAGCGTAGGCGTTATAATGCCAAATATGGCCACCGAGCAATTCAGGTACGATCCAATTCCATGTGCACTACCGGCGTACGCCAGATCTGCGCAGCCCCCGGCGTAGGTATGCTAATCACCCTATGTGCAGTGTGTCACCATGCAAATGAAGGCATATAGATATTCACGAAGTGGTGCAGGTGTAGCATAAGCCCACGGCAATGTAAACCAAAAAAAACTGGTTTACATTTTCCCAAACATAACATCGGAGTAATGGAAGAGTGTCAGACCCAGGTATCACACTGTTAACATATGCCAATGGCGAAATACACAGACAATGGCAAAAGAAAAGATGCACAACACGTAAATAACAACTTAAATGTCATGTCCACAGTAACTCACATCAGAACTGCAGGACATGTGTGCGGAAGGAGCAACATAATGAAATAATATAACAATGTTATAAAATAGCATCGTAATAGACATCAGGTTCACAGCATAATACACCATGGTTTGCATGGAACGCCACAACCACAGTGCAAGGGTTGCCAAGGACTCGCGGCAGTCTTCGGTGTGGTAACTGTGAATTAGTAGTCAATGCCATGCAAATGAGGCAGATAATACTGAATCGCAAATGTCCCGCCGGAGTAAGGTTGTATCATACGGCGCAGCAGTAAAACACTGAGAAGTGGCTCAGAGGGAATACATGACATCTACAGAGGGGTGTGCCACCATAGCAGTAAGCACATTGGAGCACAGCAAACCTGGGCTGTACATTGCTAATCAAAGCTGCAGGACCGGGGTGTGGGGTAATAGTTTAGCTGAGAGCACACAATGCGTGCAAAAGTGCATGTGTACGAGGATGACAATGTTCCCAAAACCTAGTAATGTGACGCACGCCCCGCAAACAATATCGGAAACAGAAAGGTGATGTGAAGAATATAAGTAAATGCGGAAGAAGTGTAATTGGAGTACTAATGAGCAACCAACACTAATCAACCCACGAAGGCCAATCGACGGCAGCTGACAACTCTGCATGCAGAAACCTGCAAAATGGGATAGGGGAGGCATATGAATGCAAAGAAAATAGGGGAGGTATCAGATTGCAAAGATAGAAGACCTGACATAGCAGAGTAAAGCAGACTGGCAGCACAACGGCAGTAGCACACAAAACGCATGATATGCCATGTCCATGAGAGTACAAATGACAGTGCTCTGCAGGATGCATGCCAGAAAATGGTAGGTGCAACGTGCAGAAATAGTAAGGGAAGGTCGAAAGGTAATCCATGGCAGGCAAGAGTAATTCAACACCAAAGGCAACACCATTGTAGTTCCATCGGTAAAACATGGAAGATAACCCTTAGATACGGCCGTACAAACACACCCTATGACATCATCGGTGTGCACAGCACAATAGTATAAAGTTTGAATGCACACAACACACAGCCGTGTATTCCCAAACACTGCACCATAGGTGTAAACACACGGGGAACTTTTAAAATGTACATGTTGGGTGCTGCCATAGCTGTGATCCATCAGCATGTGTTAGAGACAGACGGTGTTGTGGAGGAGGATGCCGACAACCACCGCAGGCCTCGGAGGAGAAGGAGAGTGTTCAGACCAAGGGTAACCTACCAGGGGCTACATGACCTGGAGATAGTAGAGCGTTACAGGGTGGACAGGGACATGTTACAGCAAATAGTGGAGCTGTGCCGGCCATGCCTGAGAACAAGAAACAACAGAGGGGAACCCATCCCAGTGGACACAAAGGTATGTGTAAACTTGCGAATACTGGCCACAGGTACCTTTCAAAGGCCAACTGGAGATATAATGGGCATCTCACAGGCATCAGCATCCAGGGTACTACACCAGTTCCTGGATGCCATGTTACCACATGCCAATGAGCATATATACTTCCCCAGATCTCAGGAGGATTTGGCTAGCAATATGCGCCACTTCCACCAAGTGGCACAATACCCGGAGGTACTGGGTGCGATAGACTGTACGCACATACAAATCAAGTCACCACCTGGTGAGCAGGGTAGACGCTACATAAACCGCAAGGGATTCCACTCCATCAATTGCCAGGTCATGTGCAATGCCCAGGGCATTATCATGGATGTGTGTGCTGGCAGCCCTGGAAGCTACCACGACTCCCATATCTGGCATGCCTCACAGCTGTATCAGGTATTTGTCAGGGGGGACATCCCACAAGGCCATCTCATGGGGGATGCTGGCTATGCACTGGAGCCGTGGATGATGACTCCCATCAGAAATGCACACACACACATGCAAGAACGCCATAATGAGACACACGCACAAACCAGAATAATCATAGAGCATGTGTTCGGGATGCTGAAATCACGGTTCCAGTGCTTGGATACATCCGGTGGAGCCTTGCAGTACTCTCCAGGCACATGTGCCCACATATTCATAGTATGTGCCATGCTACATAATATGATCCTGCGGAAGCAGCTGCTGCTGGGACATAATGGTGAAGGGCCACAAAGCCCACCACAATTGCCAAGGCCAGTCCAGGCACAGAGGATTCCAGACCATGAACACACTGTGCCAGCCCCAGTAGGCAGACGGAGGCGTACCCAATATGCCTACGCCTTGGCAAAGAGGGAACGTATAGCACATACTCTGACAGTGTCGGCCCCATGGACTGACACCTCCGCACCTGCACACACAGTGAAATGGACGGCACACAAACATGACCACCTGTAAATTGTAATGTGTGGGTGGCCTTATGTGTGACTCCTACATAGGCAGCGCCCAAACACTGTAAACCCAACAGCCAGTGGAACATGTAACGCCAACACCTGAACAGTACGTGAGTCCTACAGCATATGGCGTTGCTGTGTGCCTGCCACGTTCGCCACAAGATGTATACATATAAATATATCTATATATCTATATATATATATATATATATATATATATATATATATATATGTATATATATATATATATATATATATATATATATATATATATATATATATATATTTATATACATATATATATATATATATAGATAAATATGTACACATATACATATATATAATACAGATAAGAAAGGGAATTAGAGGGATATAAGGTGACTGAGATGTATCCAGCGATATCTGTAAATAGTATAGATAGTGCAACGACAATCTGAACCTCCGGGAGGTTCAAAATAATAGGATACCGCCAACCATGGAACGTGTAACCTACCGATATGCATAACCACGAGGCTGAAAGACCAACAGAACACAGTACTGTAACAGTACATGCACGTGTAATAGTATGATGATATGAAGGGAGAGGTAGTCACCGCCGCCGGTGTTGCGGTCCACGTAGGTACTGTGTGCAACCGTCCCCGTGAGTGCCGTAGTATGTGTACGTGTGCGTTGAGGGTGCCGTGTGCATCGCTGTGTGAGTGTAATGTGTGTGTGTCTGCAACATGTGTATGTTGGTGCCAAGTTAGAGGCAGAGCAGAATATTAGGTGTAGGCATACGGTAAACTAGCCTCAGGCATATGTTCACTACTAGTCCCAGAGTAGTAGTGACAGCCCCACCCTGGCTAGGTGTGTCCTGACATAGAATGATACAAAGTGAATATGTTCCAGCAATAGGTATGTATCGCGGAAAAAAGTATGTGCTACCTCAGTACTGACCGTGGCCACGTGTTGGCCCGTAAACACAGCTGTGTGTTCCACAAGTGTCAAACAGTCAATTCCCATTTGAATATGTGGCAACCACTGGCAAACAGGCTATTCCAGCAACATGACCACAATGACTGCAAATATCTGGGACAGAAAGACAAGGGATAGTTGTCACGTACACATAGCCGCCGATATACCACATATGTTACGGAGGTATACATGCATCAAGCTCACCTGTAAACAATACCGAAACCACTTAACAACAGCCCAACCTACAATCCCACAACAAAAGACTATTAACTGTTAACTCTCTAAGTAGGGATGGAGCACACAGACAACTATACTGTTTATGTAGAGATGCAAGGCCCACAAACCGTATCCGTTACGTACAACCATTGATATCCCCCACTGTTGATAATAAAGGAATACAAACCGTAATAGCAGCACAAACATACAGTCAGTCAATGACATCTGCATAACCACAACATATCGCGTGGGAGACACAATTAAAGGCGGATGCATAATTGCATGCATCGTATAAAGGAAAATAACAGCCATGTTACAGTTTTGAATGCAATACTTCGTTATCATTCGTCGGCAGGACAGGTACACCCACATGTCGAACCAAATACTACACCTGTCACACACAATCCACGGGTGACATGACTTCAAAATATACTTGTCCCTATGCATAGCAGTTGCAGTTGCACATAACATAACACAATACAGACCACCTCCACGAAGGTAGGGCAAATAGCCAACGCCCAGGTGGAGAATCCAATTATACCCCAGTATTGATGCTTAATTTCCGAATGGAGTAGATGCACAGGTGATATGCACGTAATTACTCACTGAGGAACAGCAATTGGCGGGATGAATTCACATGTTGCAGGTATCGACGTATATAAGGATGACTCTCAAGATATTCAAACCGTATGCTCATACTGAAACAGCATCATACTACCGAAAGTACTGAAAACAAAAGGAAACAACAAAACAATAAATGAAATGAAACACCAACAAGATATGTAGAATGCACGATATGTAAGGTTGTGTAACGCATGATCTGTATTAATAAGCTGTACTGTATGTGAATGGTGGTTGTAATTAATTACACTTGTCCGTAATGCAGAAAGTGGTGAAAGGTAGTTATGTAGTGATGTCTTGCTGAGCATACCAACGCTTGTAGAAACCATGTGTACAGCAGTGGGACATAATGTACACAGCAGAGACACCACAAGGGATGCTACAGAAGGGCATTAAAGAGAACAATGCCATACCACATGCTGTTGCTGGCAGTGGATGTCCAACAAGGAAGTGCCATAGCAGGGGATAGTACATGTATGTATACTGTCACAGCACGCATGTGTATGAGCATATACCGTTGATGACATATGTAAGGTGTGGCCGACGTGCAAGTATGCTCTGCATTAGGGGATACTATGTGAAATATGTGTAATGTATAGTTGTCTAGGTAGATATGACAGATATCTTACACAGTATCACAGGCATATCATGCATAACACAGGTATCACCTATTGGTATGTACAATAACAGGATACATATGGCCTGTAGGTATGGGACATAGTAGTAGCATGATAGCTACTCTAAATGGAAGGGACACCAAGTAACCATGCACAAAGGACTTGTAGTAGCTGCACAGGTGCACAGTGGGCTACAATGCAGTCTGGCAAGTCCATGTGTAAGCACATGTGCAGTGTACACAGTAGTGTCACCTCTCCATGGTAGTGTCCTGTGAACAGCAGAGGCAGGTGTCAACTGCACCTCTACACAGTACAGCTGCTGTGGTGATACCAGGACTACATGTGTCACCCAAACAGCAAGGGAGGTATCACATGAACAGTGTTACTGTGTGTCCCTGCGGGATGTACACAGGACCTATGTTCCACAGCATGGTGTGTGTTAGGTTTGTGGATGTAACACAGAAGCACAGCCCATGCAGTGTGGTGTGTGTGCACATATCCAGGAGCATTTTGTTCACAGTACCCACCGCAGATGTCATGTATGAGGAGTATATGCATCAATAATGTGGTGGACATGGGTCATGTCAGAGCAGAAGAAGACACCCCTGAGTATGTGGTATGCAGATGTGTACAGATGTGTTGTCCGTATTTCAGCCGCATATGTAAACTGTCTGAGCCCAGTAAACATCATGGCATGTCAATGTTGTGCCATGTAAAGCTGTAGCTGTTGTTGAAGGTACACCATAAATGTGGTATTGTACCCTTGACTGTGTGTAGATGTGTGTAGTTCACAGGTACAATGGCTACCTATGTACCAGCATCACACACAGTACAGATAGGTGTGGCCTTGCAGACGTATATCCATGCCACAGTGGAATATGGTAACCACAGGACTGTGTGTGGCATATGTGTGTACTGCAACCATGTACAATGTGGTATGTATGTAGGGGACCACTATCCATGTGATAGTCAGTGGGTGAATGTTGTTATGCAAAGGTGATGTGCATGCACCGTGTGTCATGCATCTTGATGCCATGATACTCATATGAAGTATCCGTCACACTGACACCCATATGGTTGGTATCAGTATGAGCTGGTGGAGCAATAATGGCGCTTGGTATGTAGGTGTTGGAAATCTAGGCATGGACAGTACTCTGTGACAGCATGTTCTGTATGTAAGCATATAGTGAACATGAGTGGCCCTATGACTGAGGACTGTGTAATGCAATATGTACCTGACATGTAGTAGGTACTATGGTATGCTGGCACCACTGTGTTTACTGTCCATGAGCCACATAGCATAACATCCTGAGACACAGGGTATGATGTGCAGGTGGATGTGTATGTTGTCAATACCAGAATGTGGAATGGTGCTGAAAGGCAATGTGAGGACAACGTATGATGTGTTGGCCTCCGTACCATCCTCAACTGTATGACAGGTGCCCAGCATGTGTATGTGCCTTGCTGTGGCATTCACAAGCCCAACCCGGGTGCTAGGAAAGGACTGGAGGCCATCAATGTGTGTGGGAATCACGTTCCTGATGATGTGCCCCATTGCCATGCAGAATGGTCCAGTCATGAGTGTATGACTATAGTCCCACTCGTGCAATGCAGTGCCACCTGTGTGTAGTACGATAAATGCCACTGTGCGGCAGTCAGGGTCTACAATATCCGACAAAAGGCTAGCAGTGAATATAGTGGCCTGGTGTGGAGACATATACCGAACAGGTTGGTGGGACATTACAGCCAGGGACATTGGAAGGTGACATTGGGCCAGTGTCCCAGGACATATTGTGTGTATGTCAGTACTGTGTATGTGACCACAGGGACACTACGATGTTCATGTACGGATTGCGACCCTGTAGTGAGTGAGAGGGTGTATTGTCGGTAAGTACGCCATCACCTGGCACGTTGCCAACATTACCTCGGTCTGCAATGCTTGGTTGACTATTGTATGTGACATCAGATGTGGATGTTGCCAAAGA
The DNA here is from genome assembly GCF_019279795.1 of Protopterus annectens. Lineage (NCBI taxonomy): Eukaryota > Metazoa > Chordata > Ceratodontiformes > Protopteridae > Protopterus > Protopterus annectens. The sequence goes on along the minus strand of NC_056730.1, from coordinate 300,599,204 downwards.
ATACTGACATACCACCACAATGCCTGAGGCCCCACACCGCAATGTGTGGCAGTCATGTTTAGGTAGCTAGCCTTGGAGCATGTGATGATGGACCTTGAGGACCCACCATGGCTGACAAGTGATGCACCCCACACATGTGAATGTACACCACTGTGCAACAGCCTGTACCTGTGGTTGTACATCATATGTGCATGGAACATGACCACCACAGTGGCGTCTGTTAACTGGTCAGTACCGCCATGTCTCTGTGTGGAATAGCATGATTCCTGCAATTGTGTACATGCTACTGAAGTGCACCGTGGTATGTGTCAGCATATGTATGTGTAGTGTCCATCTGCTCGGGTGTCATGATGTTAACAACTGCTGTCAGCAGACGTCTGTAGTAGTTGTTGTAGTACACATGTTCCGTGTATGCTGTGATGGGTGTGTTTCCAGGATGTGGCTAGCAAGGCCATGTAGCATATGTGTTGAATTCACCAAAGAGGGGATAACCCCAGGTGTGTCACACCAGTCACATGGAGGTAGTGTTCATGCTAAGGGTAGTGTAGGTATGGTATGTGTTGTGTATTGTTTTATCCAGCTGAGCGGAGTGCATGACTCAAGCATGTGTAGGTACATGGGTGTCTATCCCAGGGAAGTGTGGGTTACTGTCAGCACACAGCAGTAGTAGCTGTCTGAGGCCCAATGTACACTATAACAACACAGAAGGTATGTAACCTGTGGTGTACAATGTCGACCCTGTCACTTGTTACAATGTGTATAGCGGTCACAAACACAGTTATCTGCACATGGAGCACCTATGATACATTGTGCTAAGCAACTATCAAGGATGTGTGCAAAACACTGTGTGATGTGTGAACCCCTCATCTGTGGGTGTTCCAGTCCAGGTATGTGCCGGAAAGGTACGGTCCGTGTACAATCTGTAATCGCAGGTGTTCTGTGCAGAGCATGGAGGTGGTCACAGTCACCGCAGAGATATGTGAGTGGTGCAATAGTGTGCGTGCCTCGCTTGTGTGCATCACAGTGGAAGATGCAAGCATTATTCCATATGACCCCATGTCGTGCCTGCCAGTCACAGCCCTGCCGGTGACAGTTATGTGAAACTGCCAGAGAGGCAGTATAGCATGTGAAGATGTACATGTGCGCTCTACACCCCAGGCTGATGGCTGCAGGTCATGCGTGCCACAACATTGTGTTTGACCTGGACTGTCATAGCAGTCAGATACCACATGCCTGTACAATAACAGTAGGAGCATAGGCAACTGTTGCAGTGACACAGTAGGTCAATGTACAGTGTTCTTGTGTCCAGACCAATGCCAAATGTACACCATGGCTAGACACACACCCAGAGAGCTATAACACCGGTGAGCCATTGCATGTCCCAGTACATGTAGTCTGTGTATTGCCATCACAGGGCAGTCACAATAACATGATGTATGAGAGATATATTGTACCAGGTGATGTGTCATGTGTGCGTCGGTTGAGTTGCAGAGGTGTTCACCTGTCCGCAACATCTAAGTGCATAATGCCTTGTGTAACATGATGTGTGGAACTGCATTGTGATTCACAACAGAGTCATCCGTGACTGGTGTGTTGTGAATGTTGTAACCCATGAGTTTGCGGGATATACACTGGTGATGTTGGCTGCCATGATGGGGGCCACCAGTGGTGCCTACAGTGGTTATACAGACATATTGCATACATTGTTCTTGCAGGAATGTCCATTGTTGTAGATGATGTGGTACTACATGATGGTAGGTGTGTGATGTGAATGTTACACATCCAGACATGACCATCAGGTGCAGTCATGGTTGTCGACAGCATCACCCCCATCCACAGCTGTCAGCACCCTGTCCCCAGAATGGGTAACAGTAGCCCTCGTACTGTGTGACTAATGTGCAGATCATAGAACACCTACTACTGGCTGACTAACAGTGTCAACTAAGAAGGGTATATGATGGCTGAAATATGCTGCTCTAATGTATAAATATGATATCCCAATGAATTACTATGATTCCCATCTATTAAGCCATGGCTGGCATGTAAACCGTGTACAACAATGAATGTGTGACAGACCCTTCCAATGTGGAACCTTGATGAACATGCGCCTGTTAGAACACCAAATGAGGTACGTTGCACGTAATGATGTACAACTGACAGCTATGGGCACAGCATGGATGCAGAAGCACATCTCCCACAGGCAGTATCGCTGTACGTTGGTAGGGGAGCATTGCACGGGTACATGTGACAGTTGCTGTATTGCCACATGTACGACATATCCGTCATATAGGGGTAGCACTGGTACGTGATGGTTGGACATGCCTGTACATGCGACCATGTCCCACAGGATATGTGTGCTAAGTGTGTACAACACCTGTCGTACCTTCAGCAAGCTGTGAAGTGTATGACTGCCAGTGTACCTGTGTGACATATTGTGCAATGGGTGCAAAGGTAATCAGTAGCGCATTACATGCTCACATGTCCTGCACAGGTGCATAGCTTGACCATACAATACATATAGGGTGTTGGATAATAGCAACCCACAAGAGGTGATGAGTAAGGGTGGCAATGCACTATCACCTTTCTGGGTAAGGTGTGCATGTCCATGACACATTAGTACTTCAGATGTTAGCAGTACAGCTGTACAGGGCGGCATGTATATTTGATTACAAATACCTTTGCGTGTTCCACCAGTGGCCTGTTGACAGACAGACATCAACACAATGTGCAGCATTGACATGTGCACAGCACATCACCGCTGGCTACAGTAGAACAGGGTTAATATGTTGACATGTACACAGAACATCAGCACCAGCTACAGTCGAACACGGTATGTGTTGAACCCCACCGTCATTGTAGCCCATGCCACAGAGAGAAATGTTATGCATCTGTGTATGTACGGCTGGGAATGGACCTGACCTAGCAGTATAGCTGTGTCAGTGTTGCGAACAACATACTGAATGGGCTGTGTGTGAGGTGTGTGTCATAAGTTTACAGTCTGATGGATGATACCAGCATTGTCACCGCTATGTGAACATCCCCGTCCCCATAAATGAATACCTAGGCTGTGCTCAACATCATGGTAACTGTGGAAGGGATGGTGCTGTGCGGTGCACCCACCGACATGGTGGTGACAGCAGGCACTGGAGGTAGACATATGAGGTACCCATGTCAGGTCGGGGTACCATCCATGTGCACGGGATATCACCGTGTGGGCATATACTGCTCTGTGTTGAACAATATTACAGCACATAGCACCTGTCAGGGGTAATGTTTATGCATGGATGTGCAATACCAGCATGCACAATACACCCCCCCACCATGCAGCATGCTGCCTACCTTGCAGAAGGACATTGTGTACACCATGATGATGGACATGCGACATGTCCATATACCTATATAAATGACATATGTAATGGACAGCCACCATCCTAATACTGGTATTCCACAGGCTGGACATATCCCTGTGCCATATATGTGATATACCCTGCCATACCATGCAACCCTGTCCATCAAGGCTGCACATGTCATCACAGTCATACATGGTGCGATGGCCACATGGTACATGCACTATCAACTGACTGGATCAGTAATGTGGCACTGATGCACCATGTGTTGTCACAATTGCTGTGTGACAGCATGTAAAACGTGCACGCACATGCTATGTTTGATCATCCTTGCAAATGTCATATGAATAGACATTGTCCCATGTGTATCACATGTGCAATACAGGCGAGCCATGGCAGGATGTTCAACACCCGTACAGTGCTGAGTAGATGTATATGGCAAAACACATGCATGTACAGGTGTCCATGTGTATGTGTGCAGTGTCACTGCTAACGTCCATAACGGCTGCGTCTGTGATGCTATGTGACATATACACAGCATCCAGGTGAACAGTAGTACTGTGGACACATCGGGCCAAGTGCAGATTGGTAAGAACACAGGTGCAGGCAAGTACACATGTCCACAGCAAGTTACCATCTACATGGAGTATGTACACTGTGATGAGTTGACACAGAGATATGATATGATATCCACTGCATAACGGTGTGACAGGCATGACAGAAACACGACAGCTGTGTCAGTGTCATGATGCTTCTCAGAGATTACTGTGCAGATGTCGTACATGTCATAGCAATGTATGTTCAGCGGTATGCCAGTACATCAGTGTGAATGTGACCTGTCACCATCATTATGTCTTACAGATAATGCCACGTTCATGACTCCCAGCTTTCAGCCGCCAGGAGGATGATGTCATAATACCATTGCTCCATGACAACTGTGACGTGCTGTTCAGCCATGTGCCACAGCATGCTCAGCAGCGGGATGACCTGTGGCAGGATATACACAGGGGGGTGAATGATGTGAGTGGCAACAACCGCACCTACCAGCAGGTATGCAGACACTGCACGGACCTGATATGGCATGCGAAATAGCGTGCCACTGCAATCGCCAGAGAACAAGGTGGAACAGGTGGTGGGCCACCAACCCAGCCCCCACTCACACACACAGAGGAGCTACTGGCCAGTCTGGGGACACCCAGGGAACAGCATGTGGAAACACTAGCCGCCATCGTGGAGGTGGGTGTCTCCCAACCAATGAGCCTGGAGTTGCCTGGTAAGTCAGTCCTGCATATGAGTATGATATCCACTGTAGTTGCAGGTGTCACTGTACATCATGTAAAGTAGCAACACATGCCAGGTATATGGGTACACAAGCTCCATACTACAGTATGCTATGTTGTGTATGCAGACATGTGCATACCATATGCTATCACACAGGTACATGTGTTCACATGCACAGTGCAAACTGTGGCTGTCATACAGTCATGGATAATGTTTCTACTGTTGTGTCACCCCTATATAGGTACCTCTGGCATGTCACACAGACATGGGTCCGTCGCAGGTAAGACTGTTGTCAGTATCAGGCATGTTACAGTGTAGAGTTATTTGCCATGTGGCCAGGTATAACATGCACACCTGAGTTTTGTTCCAGTCATACAGGTTGCACCACCAGACATACACACATGCCACCCATGTGCAATAGATACAACCATTATTATACACCGGCATGAAACCACAGTACCTGTCAATGTGATATGTGCGGTCAGCTATGCATACAACAGTGGAGGTGTTCTACAATGGATGCATATGTAGTATGCATTGGAACAACATTTGTGGTATGCACACAGTACCACACAGTGAGCAGTGATATGGGCAGCACACAGGTGTTACCATTGTGACATATGCCCCTGCATTGTGTGCACACATTGTGACATGCCACCCGACATGTCCCAAGCTTGTGGTGTTCTGTCTGCAATATTGTCACACCATCACATGACCTACACCTGACATAACAAACATCCACACTGTTGTCTGCATAGCCCTGTGGATTGTGACACCTCTGACATGTATGGGTGTATGTCACATGGGACACCACAGACATGTGTACAAGATGCCCATCACACACAATTGTCCAAGACCCGTTCACACATGGCCATGGGTGATAGCCACAGGCATGTTGCCACACAGTACTTCTGATGTGAATAGACCCCGTTGCACATTGTCCACACATAGTGCAATCATAGCCGTAGTGGACCACTTGTACATTTGATGTGTTACACCGGACAACCGGAATGCCTGTCTGCAGCCACCGGAGGTGTCACCGATGTCTACCATATACGATCTGTGCAACAGCATGACTGTGTTGCAGTCATGGCAATGCAATGCATCCATGTTATGCATTGCACAGCAACATACATGTATCATGTTGCCATGCAATGGCACAGTGCCTGTACTCCACACTGTATAGCTATGTACACGGCTCACACTAACCTCACCTGCACATACACATTTGCTAAACATGCATTCTATCTGTAGGCTGTACACACAACACTGCACTGTGAAGCCCATTATGATGCTGAGCATGTGTCAGGACACCATTGTGTCAAACATGTATACATGTTACTGCACATGTCAGCGGATTACATGTCAAGGCAACATCAGCCATGTGTACTGTTAACCTATTTGTGGCCACATGGTGTATCACGGTGATGCATGCAAATTACCATGATTGTGTGTACTGCATGCCTACTGATATGACACCTGCTTGATGTAGTGTGCACCCCAGGGTGGAATGCATACTAACACTATTAATGTCTGAGCTGCATTCCCTGTGCTGTAGTGCAGGAATGCTGCATGCCATCTGAAATATCACATGCATGGTGTGTCTGTGTGTGTGTGTGTGTGTGTGTGTGTCTGTGTGTGTCTGTCTGTGTGTGTCTGTCTGTGCGTGTCTGTGTGTGTGTGTGTGTGTGTGTGTGTCTCTGTGTGTGTGTCTGTGTGTGTGTCTGTGTGTAATGTACCTTACAGTATGTCTTTGCATTCACAGGTGGTGCAGGTGCGTTACCCTCCTGCGGTCCATCTGATGTTAGTGTCCCCACAGATACTAGCGGTGATGACCATATGCAGGAGGTACAGGCAGGGTTATCAGAGGCTGAATCTGTGCCATTGGTTACCATCCCACCTATGTCCCCCTCTTCCTCGCACACAGTTCTGATGCCAACACATACCACATCACCATTGCCCATAGAGGAAGGACAGTCAGCGTCTGTTGGCATTGAACAGGAATGTGTGGTGGCTACAGAAGGTGTGACTACACACCATGTTGCCAGTGTAATGACTGGTGATGTGCCACACAGGCATGTGGCTGGTGCTGCTCGTAGGAGGACCTCTGCAGACATGCACCTGCAGTACAGGGTGCAGCAGCTGGTATCACCAGACGCATGTTCCAGACTGTAATGGCAGCACAGGCACGTGCAGAATGGCAGAGGCTGCAGAGGGCTGCAATCCGTACCCTAAATGACAACATCCAGTCATTGGCATATGCTCAACAGCAGATTGCTAATGTACTGGATAGGCGATTAGGTGGAATGGTTGGAATCCTCGACCGAGGCATGGCAATCCACGAGCGTGAGCTGTCTGTGCTGGAACACCTGGTAGGGGTGAGGCGTAGGACACGTGGGCTTAGGACAGCAACACCACCTAGTGTAGGTCGTCGTGTGCGTGCCACCTCTCATGCCCACTCACATAGTGCTGGTAGCAGTAGCAGTGCAGCTGGTGCTGCACTGTCCACACCAGGACACCGCAGGCCACGTGGACGTGGCCCTGGCCGGTCCCATCGTGGACACGGTTCCAGCGGACATGTGTCATCGGACAGTAGCCACTCTGTACCTCCACCTGGTAGTGCCCGAGCAACCCCAGGCAGGCACAGGTCATGTGGCCATGGATGGACACAGTGAGCTGTACAAGCTGCACTGTACAGTCTGGGGCTGTCAATTATACCCCGTGTAGGCATCACATATGGCTGAACTGTGTACACACATACCCACACACAGCAGACACAACTGTAGGGCTCCACCACATCCACATGCATTCTGCACAGACATGTCCAGTAAACTCACCGGCCCTTACACACACACATGATGTTATCCATTAGTGCAGCCTATGCCCCTGGCAAACATATAACCCTGTGCATATGATGAAGCCTCTGCCGCATCCCTGTCATCCACACCATCGGTGCAGGGTTATGCAAATATATTCTGATGCACAGGGTGGACAGGATAGTGAGAGGTGTATGTGATACCTGTGTATGCATAGCGTGGGATGTGTATGTTGCAGTGGTTGTGTATGAATACTGACAGATGCGTATGTGACATGGGTTGTGTACTGTCAACATGCAGAAGACATACCATGTAGTGCAGGTGCAGCATGCATTGTGATGTGTTCACAGTATGTGTGACGGTTACATGTGTAGCACCATGTTGGTTCTGATACCCTGAATCCCTCCTATGGTGTACTCGCATGTGCCTACAGGGAGCACTGTTATCGGTCCTCCACGTGTAGCTGTGGATTACTCACAGGCACATCTGGCAATATCAGCATACTACATGTACCCGCAACCTGCCTGGACACCTACATGACACACATGTCTGCACATATACTGCACCTGACGCATGTGGTCGGTGCCACAGGCTACAGTGGAAAGAGACGTCACACACATAGCAGGACACACTACAGGTATGGTGACATGGTGCAGGTGTTGTACACAGCATGATGGCCACTGACTTGAGGTGTCACCTGTCAGCTGTGGGGCATGCTGTGCAGCAGTAGGACCCTGTAACAGTACAGGAACATGGTTGCAATCAAGGGGTGTACACCACTATGATGCACACCCCATAGTGTGCAGATGGGGACACCTGCCTGTGTGGTCAGCACCCTCACAATACTATGCACCCACATGCCATGTCACAGGGAGCGGACATGCACAGGTAGCCAGTATGGCTCACACCTATGGCATCGACAGGGTTGTGCAATGCAGCACCAGTACGGGATAGTCACCATGTGTGGTTAGTGTTCGTTCACAACAGTATATTAGCATACACCCTCACACCAAGCAGCAGACATACAAACATGTAGACACACACATTGTGGTGACCACACGTGTACACAGAGAGACAACGTGTTGCATGTACTGCACCATCCAAATTCATGCTCCCCACACTGAGGTATGTACAGATCTCTACTATGGTGTACAGGGATGTGTAGCAAGTGGGACATATTCCCCCTGATATGTGGCATACATGGGCACACATTCATGCACACATGTCAGTGCTGGGAATACTACACCCGCCATATGATATGTGTGCAGGCATGCAGCGGTATGTAGTGCATTATGTGTACCAACACTGTATCCGGCAGATGTGCTGATATATGCACTTGGGAGGTGGTAGGTGTTACAGTTGCCATGTGACATACAGTTGATAACACCTGACTGCTGGGTATGCATTATGTCAGCACTGACATGTAACAGCGACATAGCATACTGTATGCACATGGCAGGGTAGGATGGTGTGTGACACAGCTGTGAGCCACCAACTGCACACATGCATGTAGACAGGTGTTTAAACACATTATGTACACACATACCTCCATACGTGCTGTTTCTATGCCACTGTATAATGGCCCCTATGATGGGTATGCATGTGGTAGGTTGTTGCAACTATGTTATGGACATCGGCCACTGCTCATGCATGGCTGCTCCATGCACAGTACACATGTCACATGTGTCTCCTGTTGCCATGTGTGTATGCATTGCTACTGTTTGACATGTGTGTTGACATACATAAAACATGGACTGTGGTATGGTATCACAGCTGTCACAGGCAAACAATACAAGGGTATGTGTCCCAGTCAACACTGCTACACCCTGTAGTGGGAGCATTCCACAGACATGGGTCCACCTTCCATTCGTGTGTGTAGCACTGCATACGCCAGTGTTATGCATGTGGTACATCACAGGCTTTGTATGTGTCATGTGTGCAGTCCATGCACACATCCAGACAATCACATGTATGACATATCCAGACGTTTGTTCATTGTGGTACAGCAGCAGTCATGTGTCACAGCTGTGTCAGGGCCGTGGTATGTGTGGAGCCGACCTGTCCATGTATACTGATATAGGTGGACTACATCACACATGTTGGATCATTGTTAGTACATGTGTACTCTGCACAACTGGTGTACACTGCTATACAGACCTGTGGACATATGTCACATGCTGTGGTTGGACCATGAGGCTTACTGCTGCACTGATGACATGGTGCTTGCATGACAGCTACAGTGTTCACTGCAGTGTGTACATGTTTGACCTGCACCCGTGACACCTGTGATGTCATCTGTGTGTGTACGAGTAACTGCATGTATGACCACCCTGTGCGTGTGGACAGGTTTACCTTACTGTGACCTGCTGTGTGTACACTCCGTCTGCATGCTGGACGGCACGTAGCAAATGCTAAGTGTGTGAGCATGCCCAGTACGCAGTTGTGTAGTTGGACACACAGTACATTGCACACTGCGCCCTTCTGTGATTATACCCAGTGTGCATGCATGTTTCCCCTTTGCAACTGCTAAGTGTGTGAGCATGCCCAGTTTGCTGTTGGGTACGTGGACACACAGTACATTCCACACTCTGCCCTTCCATGATTACACTCCATGCGTATGCCTTCTGTGTGTACACTCCATCTGCATGCTGGACGGCACATAGCAAATGCTAAGTGTGTGAGCATGCCCAGTAAGCAGTTGTGTAGATGGACACACAGTACATTGCACACTGTCCCCTTCTGTGAATATACCCTGTGTGCATGCATGTTTCCCCTTTGCAACTGCTAAGTGTGTGAGCATGCCCAGTTTGCTGTTGTGTACATGGACACACAGTACATTCCACACTCTGCCCTTCCATGATTACACTCCATGTGTATGCCTTCTGTGTGTACACTCCATCTGCATGCTGGACGGCACGTAACAAATGCTAAGTATGTGAGCATGCCCAGTAAGCAGTTGTGTAGATGGACACACAGTACATTGCACACTGCGCCCTTATGTGATTATACCCCGTGTGCATGTATGTTTCCCCTTTGCAACCGCTAAGTGTGTGAGCATGCCCGGTTTGCTGTTGTGTAGGTGGACACACAGTACGTTCCACACTCTGCCCTTCCATGATTACACTCCATGTGTATGCATGTTTGCACTTTGCAAATGCTAAGTGTGTGAGCATGCCCAGTACGACATTCATGGACACACAGTACATTTGGCACCGATGTCTGATACTAGGTGTGTAGCCATGGCCATTCACATCCTGCATAGCCATGGTGGCCATCCAGGCGAATTATATATAGTTGTTATGCCACAATGGATGCCTACATCAAACGCACTGGTTGCTCTCTCAAAGGGTGTACTGTCTGTGGTGCATCCCGTATCCATTTCGTGATGTAGTGCTCCGTAGATAGTTAGTATTCCCGAGTGCAGCACTGCCGTGTTACTGTACGTCCACCTTGGGACAGTAACATGCTGTGTGACTGCTCACTCTGTATTCATTCCCTATCGGCATCCTTGCCTTTGCGGATGATATCACCCACCTAGAAGTATGCCTCTGACAATGCTGTGCTCAGTAATCTCAGTAGCGCATTCTGTAAATGCATCATGCTGTAGTGTGTTCATCTAGGTAGGTGTAGGTTCAACTCCCAGCCCTTCCAGGTGTGTGTGTGTGTGTTTCCAGCTGCCTCTGGAGACAGTAATGCTTCACAACACACACATTTGCTATCAGCGTCTATTCCTTTGCGGATGATGTCACCCACCTAGAAGTATGCCTCTGACAGTACTGTGCTCAGTAATCTCAGTAGCGTGTTCTGTAAATGCATCATGCTGTAGTGTGTTCATGTACGTAAGTGTAGGTTCAACCACCGGCCCTTCCAAGTGTGTGTGTGTGTGTGTGTGTTTCCAGCTCCCTCTGGAAACAGCACTGCTTTTAGACACCTCACAACACATACATTTGCTATCGGCGTCTATTCCTTTGCGGATGATGTCACCCACCTAGAAGTATGCCTCTGACAGTGCTGTGCTCAGTAATCACAGTAGCGCATTCTGTAAATGCATCATGCTGTAGTTTGTTGATGTAGGTTCAACTCCCGGCGCTTCCAAGTGTGTGTGTGTTTCCAGCTGCCTCTGGAGACAGTAATGCTTTTAGATGCCTCACAACACATACATTTGATATCAGCGTCTATTCCTTTGTGGATGATGTCACCCACCTAGAAGTATGCCTCTGACAATGCTGTGCTCAGTAATCTTGGTAGTGCATTCTGTAAATGCATCATGCTGTAGTGTGTTCATGTAGGTACAAACGATAGTAAAAAAAAACAAACAAACTTAGTAAAACACTGGAAAAGTAACCTTGTAGCCGGGAAGCCAACTCTAACCCAAAATGTAAAATTCAAAGAGACTTCTTTAATGCACAATTTTTATTAATCTTCAAAAAAAGCGTTTTCGCCAAGGCTCCTGCCTCAGCTTCATCAGAAGAACAGACAATTAAGAACAACTACCTAACTGTTAAATACTCAGATACAGGAAGTGACAAAAAATAAATATCCTGTCATCTTAATTAAAAGTATACAAAATTCTAATTAAAATCAGATCCAATAGTATAACACAAAACACTTGTTCCTAAATAATATGTATATTTACAATCAATATATAAATAAAAAATACTTAAAAAACTTTTGTGTTGTTAAAGTAATTCCCACACATTTACCTAAAATAACTTTTTAACTTCAATATACAGGAAATATTGCAATTCTCATTTAGACCAACAGGTCTAAATGCATCTAAGTTTAATTGCCAAGTTAATTCAATACATTCAAGCATAATTTCAAAAGGGCCACCCCTAATATTCGGAGGGACTTGGTCGATCCCCATAAAGCAAAATGAATGCCCTGGATTGTTTTTTACATGTTTTGCTAAAGCATTTTCTAATAGTGGCTTCCTTATAGCGTAAAGATGCTGGTATACTCTTTCCTTTAATTTGCGATTTGTTTTTCCTATATAGAAGCTTGGGCAACAATTGCACAGGGCAATGTATACCACTGACTAAGAATCGCAAGATAACTTCTCATTAATCTGATACCTTTTATTCCTAACAAAGAAAGAGTTACCTACCAACATGGATTTACACATATTACAATGGCCACATTTAAATGAGCCATTTGCTTTAATAGGACCATGGGAATTTGACATACGTTGTAAAATTTCCTTTAAATTATTACTTCTTCTGTATATAACAAAAGGACGTTCACCTAACTTTTCAATAAGGTTAGCAGAATTTATTACTAACGGCCAGTTTTTTAAAATTATAGCCCATATATCTGTAGAATTTAAGTTGTATTGAGTTATAAAACTCAAAGAGAAATCCCTACTGTGTTCAACACGGGTCTTAGAAACATTTTGATTTATTATTTCATTATAAGTAGACAACTGCATATCATTAACTTGATCCAGTAAGGGTTTATAAAAGCCCTTTACCCGTTTGGAATCAACTTCCAAAATGACATCATTTAGAAGAAATAGGGTAACATGATTCAAGAACAAATCCTTCAAGAACTGACATTCAGTTCTAAAATCACTTAATAAGCTGCACATCCTTCCTGCACGTACAAGCTGTCCCTTAACTATAGATTTTTTCTGTTTAGGTGGGTGTAAGCTAGTGTAGTGCAGGAAGGAATTGCAGTAAGTGGGCTTTCTGAAAATCTTTGAAAAGTATACACTTTCTGTAAAATCCTTGGCTAATTTCACATCTAAATATTCTGTTTCATTAGTCGAGAAGTTAAAGGTAAATTTTAAACAGTCTGTAGTATTGTTTATATAATCAACAAAAAGCCTTGCATCGTATTCGGTCCCTTTGAAAAGAATAAATATATCATCCAAGAATCTAGTGTAATATTTGATGTTTTGCATTATAGATTCATTGGATAGAATAAAACGATTTTCCCAAAAGGCTACAAATAAATTGGCTACGCTCGCCCCACAGGGCGAGCCATAACTATTCAGCGTTTTTGCAAATAAAACTTCTGGTCAAACACAAAAAATTAGCCGACAGTACTATTCCCAAAAGTTCGGAGACAACGTCAATCTCCCCTTGTGGTGCATTCAAACTCTCCATCAAGAGTTGAATCCATTCCACTGCCTCATTGTGTGGGATAGATGTATATAAATCTATCACATCAACAGTTAAGAAGTTCAACTCAGGGTTGAACTTAATACTGTTGACGTCTCGGAGGAAGGACCAAGAGTCCTTGCAAATTGTGGAAATTTTTTTCACATATTTTGATAAGATGTTATCAATCAATTTTGAACTGGGGTAGTTCATGGAAGACCTACCATCTATCAATGCCCTCATGGGTGGGTTTTGTTGGTCTTTGTGTATTTTCGGTATTCCGAACATTACAGGCAACTTTGGTGTAATAATATCAATGTAATTGTATGTCTCTAAATCAATTTTGCCTGCCAAAAAAAGGTCACGGAAATACCCCCGAATACGGCCCTGAGTTACATTAATCTCATTTATAGAGGATTCTTCATAGGCCTCGGATGTTAAAATCTCAAGCATTTTCTCCCTATAATAAAAATCATCAAAGACCACCAAACCACCCCCTTTATCTGGCTTTAAAAACCTAACTGGCAAAGAACGCAGTTTAATTAACCATTGACGTTGTTGTTCAGAGATGTTCATATTTTTGAAAGTAGTGTTTGACTTGTAAGAAGTGAAAAGATGTCTTATATCTATTTCACACATCTGCTCAAACAGTAATAAATTAGATTGAATAGGAGGGTTATACACACTAGGTAGTCTAAGCTTATTATTATCAGTTATGATCTCATTATTAAATAACATTCTTAAATTCAACTTGCGTGTATAACTTTTCAAATCAATGAGAGTTTTAGCTAGACTCCCGTAGGTACTAGGAATAAAAGTATTTCCCAATGCTAGTAATTCCACTAAATCAGAATCTAATTTTAAAGTGGAAAAATTGTAGATCGTAAAATCTTTTTTAAGGTTGGTATATATAGTAGGTATTTGTAAAGAAATTTGGGACTCTAATACTAAAGTATTCTCCTTTATTACCTCTTCCGGTTCGTAGTTGTCCCTTGCTTCCTCTGGTTGTTCCCTAAAAAAGCATTTTCATTAGGGGCTATATCTGTACCTTGATTCTGTTGGCCAGTTCTACCTATTGTTTTCTGGTACCTGTTGTTATTGTTACCAGTTGAAGAACCCTTTAATCGGTTACTTCTTCTCACACCTTGTGAAAAAGGAGCAGTAGACTGTTCACCCTCTTCTACTATATTTTGTGTTTGCTCCGTATCTACAATGGTAGTGGACCCATTTGATCCTGTAACTTTAGAAAGCAAAACACCAGTACTTAGGTTAGGGTAAGCCTGTTTAGATGAATAAGCTGTCCTATCCCTTACTAATTTTTTATTTTTGTTTGTTTTTAATTTGTTTAACAGAGCGTCTATGCTAGAAAAAATACGTTCATAATCGTATTTAAAGTTCAAAAAAGACATGTTAGTTTTAATTTCCTTATCCAAACTATTAACTTCAGATATAAGCGACAGGATATGAGTGTCATAGTGCTTAACAATAACATTAAGTAATTGGAACCCTTGTTCCTGAAATAAACATTCCAGTTCAGCAAAATAGGCTTGGTCTAGTAACAAACCCGAGGGGGTGAAGTTATTCCTTAGGCCTTTAGGTATTAATTTTTCTTTTAAACATTGTCTAAAATAAGCAGTCTCAAGCTGCAATTTTTTCAGTTTTAGCAATTTTGAATCAAATACCTTAAGGCAGTCATTGATTTTGTTAACTTCACTCACTGAACTGGAAGCGTTGGAACAATCTACCTCAGTTAAATCCACTGGAAGGAATGAAAACGGATTGTCTTTATTAATCCAAGCAGTCAAAGGGATCTGTCCACGCGTGGACAGATCCCTTTGACTGCTTGGATTAATAAAGACAATCCGTTTTCATTCCTTCCAGTGGATTTAACTGAGGTAGATTGTTCCAACGCCCAGTTCAGTGAGTGAAGTTAACAAAATCAATGACTGCCTTAAGGTATTTGATTCAAAATTGCTAAAACTGAAAAAATTGCAGCTTGAGACTGCTTATTTTAGACAATGTTTAAAAGAAAAATTAATACCTAAAGGCCTAAGGAATAACTTCACCCCTCGGTTTGTTACTAGACCAAGCCTATTTTGCTGAACTGGAATGTTTATTTCAGGAACAAGGGTTCCAATTACTTAATGTTATTGTTAAGCACTATGACACTCATATCCTGTCGCTTATATCTGAAGTTAATAGTTTGGATAAGGAAATTAAAACTAACATGTCTTTTGAACTTTAAATACTGATTATGAACGATTTTTTAGCATAGACGCCTGTTAAACAAATTAAAACAAACAAAATAAAAATTAGTAAGGGATAGGACAGCTTATTCATCTAAACAGGCTTACCTAACCTAAGTACTGGTGTTTTGCTTTCTAAAGTTACAGGATCAAATGGGTCCACTACCATTGTAGATAATGAGCAAACACAAAATATAGTAGAAGAGGGTGAACAGTCTACTGCTCCTTTCTTCACAAGGTGTGAGAAGAAGTAACCGATTAAAGGGTTCTTCAACTGGTAACAATAACAACAGGTACCAGAAAACAATAGGTAGAACTGGCCAACAGAATCAAGGTACAGATATAGCCCTAATGAAAATGCTTTTTAGGGAACAACCAGAGGAAGCAAGGGACAACTACGAACCGAAGAGGTAATAAAGGAGAATACTTTAGTATTAGAGTCCCAAATTTCTTTACAAATACCTACTATATATACCAACCTTAAAAAGATTTTACGATCTACAATTTTTCCACTTTAAAATTAGATTCTGATTTAGTGGAATTACTAGCATTGGGAAATACTTTTATTCCTAGTACCTACGGAGTCTAGCTAAAACTCTCATTGATTTGAAAAGTTATACACGCAAGTTGAATTTAAGAATGTTATTTAATAATGAGATCATAACTGATAATAATAAGCTTAGACTACCTAGTGTGTATAACCCTCCTATTCAATCTAATTTATTACTGTTTGAGCAGATGTGTGAAATAGATATAAGACATCTTTTCACTTACAAGTCAAACACTACTTTCAAAAATATGAACATCTCTGAACAACAACGTCAATGGTTAATTAAACTGCGCTCTTTGCCAGTTAGGTTTTTAAAGCCAGATAAAGGGGTGGTTTGGTGGTCTTTGATGATTTTATTATAGGGAGAAAATGCTTGAGATTTTAACATCCGAGGCCTATGAAGAATCCTCTATAAATGAGATTAATGTAACTCAGGTCAGATTCGGGGTATTTCCGTGACTTTTTGGCAGGCAAAATTGATTTAGAGACATACAATTACATTGATATTATTACACCAAAGTTGCCTGTAATGTTCGAATACGAAAATACACAAAGACCAACAAAACCCACCCATGAGGGCATTGATAGATGGTAGGTCTTCCATGAACTACCCCAGTTCAAAATTGATTGATAACATCTTATCAAAATATGTGAAAAAAATTTCCACAATTTGCAAGGACTCTTGGTCCTTCCTCCGAGACGTCAACAGTATTAAGTTCAACCCTGAGTTGAACTTCTTAACTGTTGATGTGATAGATTTATATACATCTATCCCACACAATGAGGCAGTGGAATGGATTCAACTCTTGATGGAGAGTTTGAATGCACCACAAGGAGATTGACGTTGTTCCGAACTTTGGGAATAGTACTGTCGGCTAATTTTTTGTGTTTGACCAGAAGTTTTATTTGCAAAAACGCTGAATAGTTATGGCTCGCCCTGTGGGCGGCGTAGCCAATTTATTTGTAGCCTTTGGGAAAATCGTTTTATTCTATCCAATGAATCTATAATGCAAAACATCAAATATTACACTAGATTCTTGGATGATATATTTATTCTTTTCAAAGGACCGAATAATGATGCAAGGCTTTTGTTGATTATATAAACAATACTACAGACTGTTTAAAATTTAACCTTTAACTTCTCGACTAATGAAACAGAATATTTAGATGTGAAATTAGCCAAGGATTTTACAGAAAGTGTATACTTTTCAAAGATTTTCAGAAAGCCCACTTACTGCAATTCCTTCCTGCACTACACTAGCTTACACCCACCTAAACAGAAAAAATCTATAGTTAAGGGACAGCTTGTAATGCAGGAAGGATGCAGCTTATTAAGTGATTTTAGAACTGAATGTCAGTTCTTGAAGGATTTGTTCTTGAATCGCGGTTACCCTATTTCTCTTCTAAATGATGTCATTTTGGAAGTTGATTCCAAACGGGTAAAGGGCTTTTATAAACCCTTACTGGATCAAGTTAATGATATGCAGTTGTCTACTTATAATGAAATAATAAATCAAAATGTTTCTAAGACCCGTGTTGAACACAGTAGGAATTTCTCTTTGAGTTTTATAACTCAATACAACTTAAATTCTACAGATATATGGGCTATAATTTTAAAAAACTGGCCGTTAGTAATAAATTCTGCTAACCTTATTGAAAAGTTAGGTGAACGTCCTTTTGTTATATACAGAAGAAGTAATAATTTAAAGGAAATTTTACAACGTATGTCAAATTCCCACGGTCCTATTAAAGCAAATGGCTCATTTAAATGTGGCCATTGTAATATGTGTAAATCCATGTTGGTAGGTAACTCTTTCTTTGTTAGGAATAAAAGGTATCAGATTAATAAGAAGTTATCTTGCGATTCTAAGTCAGTGGTATACATTGCCCTGTGCAATTGTTGCCCAAGCTTCTATATAGGAAAAACAAATCGCAAATTAAAGGAAAGAGTATACCAGCATCTTTATGCTATAAGGAAGCCACTATTAGAAAATGCTTTAGCAAAACATGTAAAAACAATCCAGGGCATTCATTTTGCTTTATGGGGATCGACCAAGTCCCTCGAATATTAGGGGTGGCCTTTTGAAATTATGCTTGAATGTATTGAATTAACTTGGCAATTAAACTTAGATGCATTTAGACCTGTTGGTCTAAATGAGAATTGCAATATTTCCTGTATATTGAAGTTAAAAAGTTATTTTAGGTAAATGTGTGGGAATTACTTTAACAACACAAAAGTTTTTTAAGTATTTTTTATTTATATATTGATTGTAAATATACATATTATTTAGGAACAAGTGTTTTGTGTTATACTATTGGATCTGATTTTAATTAGAATTTTGTATACTTTTAATTAAGATGACAGGATATTTATTTTTTGTCACTTCCTGTATCTGAGTATTTAACAGTTAGGTAGTTGTTCTTAATTGTCTGTTCTACTGATGAAGCTGAGGCAGGAGCCTTGGCGAAAACGCTTTTTTTGAAGATTAATAAAAATTGTGCGTTAAAGAAGTCTCTTTGAATTTTACATTTTGGGTCAGAGTTGGCTTCCCGGCTACAAGGTTACTTTTCCAGTGTTTTACTGTGTTCATGTAGGTAGGTGTAGGTTCATCTCCCGGCCCTTCTAAGTGTGTGTGTGTTTCCAGTTGCCTCTGGGGACAGCAATGCTTTTAGACACCTCACAACACATACATTTGCTATCAGCGTCTATTCCTTTGCGATGATGTCACCCACCTAGAAGTATGCCTCTGACAGTGCTGTGCTCAGTAATCTCGGTAACGCATTCTGTAAATGCATCATGCTGTACTGTGTTCATGTAGGTAGGTGTAGATTCAACTCCCTGCCCTTCCAAGTGTGTGTGTGTGTGTGTGTGTTTCCAGCTGCCTCTGGAGACAGCAATGCTTTTAGACGCCTCACAACACATACATTTGCTATCAGCGTCTATTTCTTTGCGGATGATGTCACCCACCTAGACGTATGCCTCTGACAGTGCTGTGTTCAGTAATCTGAGTAGCACATTCTGTAATTGTGTCATACTGTTGTGCGATAGGGTAGGTAGGTGTAAGGTCAATTCCCATGGCTGCCAGATGTGTGTGTGTGTGTCTATGCTCCCAGCTGCATGGGTTCGTAGGTTATGGTTTTGGACGCTTCACAACACACATATATCCTGCTGACATCTCTGTGTTTGCGGATGTTGAGACGCACCTAGTGGACTGCCTGTGTGTCTGCTGTGGTTAGCGACCTCCGTAGCGTATTCTCTACGTGCGTCATGCTGTGGTGTGATAGGGTAGTGATGTGTAGGTTCCACTACCGGCCTTGCCACGTGTCTGTCTGTATCTCTCGCGATGTGTATATATATATATATATATATATATATATATATATATATATATATATATATATATATATATACATATTTTATGCCCATAGCGCTGCTCTTGCATGGACAGCTGTCTGTCCCATGTATCGCATATTTGCACAGCTTACACATAGCAATGTGGTACAATGCAAATCCAAACATTGTCCATGCAACGTCCGTGTTCCGGGAGGTGTTACATGCCCTTACAGACATCTGCTCTATATCTTGGCAGACAGCTATCCTTGCTGTACTGTCACTGTACTCGTACACGCCATAGACTTTGTGTATCATTGCCTGTTTATGATGTGTGTATATCTATCTGAGCTGTGTGCATGGTCGTGTGTATGTCCCACTATAATCATCTGTACAGGTGTCGCCAATATAGGTAATTCAGACTGCTGTTTAATTTGCATTTCAGCACATACCTGCGGACAGTTCTGCACTTCATACTGCAGCACATTTCATCATCTTGCAGTGGATAATAATGTTTCCACACACATGTATCTGTTTCTGTTCATAACACTCCACCTCACGGAGCGTATATCTGGACAAGGCCTTATGTGATAGTGGGACACTCAGGGCCAGTAATGACATGTTGCTCTTACAAACATTGATAGTGAGCACAGTGATATGTTATGCATGAGTATGGCATTTCTGTCTGATTTGGTGTCTTTATCACATGTTTGTCATTGTTTCCTGTCGTCAGTTATCATGAGAGTGCCGGACTGTTACTGTTACATGGAACACAGCAAACATATGAGGCATAACTCTACACAGTCTGCGTACATCTGTACAGTTGCAGAGTATGTGTCTGATACAACATACCAACTGTCTGACTACAATACACACAGTGTATGGCGGCATGACAGCCCACATGACATTACTTTGTATTTGCAGGACACACCCACACAGACAGTTGTATTCCTCACACAGGTCTACATCTGCTTATCCACACTAATTGTTCTTTCATGTACCATATGTGTGCGTCGTATTTGCGCTTTCCGTCAGTGGCGGGGCTCACGTACGACTATGGGGGTCTGGAAATTGTTATGTTGACACTTCATGACACCCTGGGGGACACTTTACCTTTGTGTCTAATTACCTTCCACATTGACCTTCACAGGGCATACGTTGTCATTCACTTTTTCCGGGGTATGAACTATACATGTTTTCCCATTTGTCCTGCTGTCTTTCTTCTCAGCTGTCCGCCTAGTATCACCAGTTCAGTACATGTATTTCGGACAGGTTAGCTCCTTCATACCCTTGACCTGTTGTCATTATGTGTACACGCCCTGACGTTTGGCCTTTGCCCTTGTTACATTTCACATAGTGATGTGCCTTTCTAGCTGATTGCTGTCTAGGCATTACGGACTGTGCGGTAGGTGATAGTGACTGCTATTTCCATTGCATGATTAGTGACACTCATAACATCCATATTCATGGCTACGCACAATGGTCTGACTTTGTATGGGGTATTTATTATATAGTCCCTATCTGTATTTCCTGTACTATGCCTTACTGCAGCTGTGTTATTCTGACAGTTTTCCAGTTATGGGTACCATCTTGGTCGTACGCATGTCCATCCATGGGAATCGCCTACAGGACACTGATATAGGGCTGTACATATTTCCAAATTGCTTTCCGCATTATCCAGTGGATACTTTGCACCATTATTGAGAATAAAGGCATGTGCTATACCCACATCCCTCCCACGGGGCGGGCCTACGAATTCTCTGCCAAACAACATCTAGGCCCATTTCTGCATACCCAGGTTCCCATGCCTGCAACCCTCTACGGTACACTTTACACATGGTTAATGTGTGCGGTACTGCGATGTGGATGCAGTTATATGCACTCCCCACTCTAGGGATATCAGTTCATATGTCCTGCATTTCATGGACACATGTGTCATCACCCTTGCACCTGATTTTAGTGCATATACAGCTGATTCGTATTTGCGGCTGTCACTTCCTTTGCGTCAATCGCAGCGGGTACTGCAAATGGATAACTTTTTGGAGTCCTACAATGGACACCAATATGCATGTTTAAAGTGTAGAACTTGCTGGACTGTCACTTTCTGGCCAATGATTTTGACTGCTGCTGTATATTCCCCATTCGTGGATGTCTGTTTGTCTACCCATATTAGCTATTACTTGGCATATTTATATCCATGTGTCATATATACAGGACATAGGTCTGTTGTGTGTACATATATACATGTAAACTCCTCGTTTCATACCTTGCTTTGTTAATGTCTGTGGATTACCTGTGTACACACATCTATAACCATACCATACCTTTCCACTGTACAGATACTGGCAGAGTGTACGGATGGTTGACCCTTTATCTCAGGTGTGTTTTACATTGACCTGTGTCTATCTGGCAATTTGCTGGCATTTCATTTGAGACTTACGGTGGTACCTTCTGACAAGTAGTTCAGGTTACGAATGCATACCCTTCGTCAATCCCTGCTACTAACACACCCGTTATTCTATCCACTTTCTATGTTTGTTTTAGCACATATCTTGTGTTTCTCACTATTTGTACCAGTACTTTGCTTGGCATTGTCCGGTTCCATACTTTCAGAGGCTGACAGTTTTGAGACATGTATAACTAACGTGGGGGAAACAGCATTAATTTACTCTGCTGTGAGCGGATCACACACGCACAGGCGCACTTACATTTCCTTATTGTGGGTTATGCGCAGGCGCACATGCATATCCGTATTCTGGGTTACATATGTTTACTGAGTCTTTGTGCTTATGTGGCCTGTATTAGTTGTGACAGTACCAGTAACATATCTCTGATCCGGTTAACGGACGTATGCGAAACACACTTTCACCTTTACATATCTAACTGTCTTTGTGGCACAGACGCATTAATTACACGTTCACATTTATATGTTCTATACTCGTAATTCAAACGGGACTGCATTCACGTTGACCGGTTGCTGTGACCACTACACGTTTGGTGTTCTGTCTCATTTATATGCATACCCATGGTACATAGCTACATTAACATATTCCCCCCCGCACTCACTTACGTCACAGGCATCCATTCTCCTGCAGGGAAATGTGTGGTACTACATGTTACACATTCCCTATTCCCTAATGCTCTGGACCCAGGCTGCATATGGCGTAACCGCAGGGATACTCAGAACACAAAGGCTTATAGTCCCAACGCATACAGGTCTTTAACTGTCAGGGTGTTCCTGTGGTGCTCTGGGTTTCGTCTTGTCTGGCTAGTGTACAGAACTGCCCTGACTGTGTACGAATGTCAGACGAGACACATGGGCACAGTTTGTCCATGTTTATTATACCATGACCCCCCATTATTCCAAACCGTGCACGCTGATTGGCCAGCGTGCCCGTTGTAAATCGAGTTATACTAATGGAAAACGGTCCGGTCGCCCGGACTTTTTTCCATTAGTATAACTCGGTTTTTAAAACCTGTCTCGCTATGTTAGATGGGTTTAACATAGCGAGACAGCTTTAAAATAAGCAATGGAGATGTCTGTTGCTTATTTTAAAGCTGTCTTGCTATGCTAAACACATTTAACATAGCGAGACAGGTTTTAAAAGAAAGCAGCAGAGAAATCCAGCTCTCCATTGCTTTTTTGTAGTGTTTCGCTATGTTAAATGATATACAACATCAGTGGTCCTACAAGTCGCCTTTCCTTTTAAAATTATCCTCCTACCATTAATGGGGTGTACAAAAACCACATCCTTGTTGATGTGGCCACAAGCCTTACAATGGCCACAAGGAACAGTACCCTTTGTTTTGGGTAAACCTTTGTTGTTACTGTTCTCCCTATCTTGACAAAGTATGTCCTTAAGGTTCCTGTTCCTTTTATAACAAAACTGTGAATTAACTCCTACTATGTCCTTTAAACTGACATCACTTGTGATAATATTCCAATTATTATGGATGATGTCACATACCCCTTTAATGTTGCTCCCATAGGTCAACATAATCCTTTGTTTGGTTGTTATACCCCTATTGACAATGTTATCCCCCTTCTCTGTTCTTATAGTACTAATCCATGGCTTATATCTATTCTGTCTACACACCCTACCTTTATCTATGGCTCCTTCAACCAAACCCTCTCTATATCCCCTTTCCTGAAAACACTTTTTCAACTTGGTGAGCTCCTCATCAAACTGTTCATCCAGCATGTTTATCCTTGATACCCTACTTACCTGCCCTTGGACTATGTTGGGGAGGGTAAACCTAGGGTGCATGCTGTCAAAGGAAAGTAGCGTATTTTTCCAACATTCCTTTCTAAACAGTCTTGAGCTAAAGCCATTCTCTGTCAACGCTATTGTGACATCCAAAAAATCTAAAGCATCATGTGAGCTTTTGACATCAAATCTCAAAAAGGAGGTTGTGGAATGCAAAAATTCCATAAAGTGGGTTAATGTCAGTCCATCGCCCTTCCATAAAACAAAAATATCATCTACGAAACGTAGATAAGTTCCTATGTACTGCTTCCATTCATTGTTGCCCAGAACATGGTTCTTTTCCCAATAAGAGAGAACAAGACTGGCGTATGTATTTGCACAGGGAGTGCCCATGGCTACCCCCTGTGCTTGCCTGTATACTGAACCATTACTTATAAAGACATTGTTCTCTAATACTAACGTCAATAACTCTTGTATAAGAACCAGTTCCTTTTCCATAACCCCCATAGTTCGTAAAAGTTCTGTGGTGGCATGTGTACCATAGTCATTCCCTATGACAGTGAATAAGCTATGGACGTCAAGTGTGACCAACAAAGAACCTGCTGTTGATCCCTCTCTGTTCAAATCACCTAAAACAGTGAGAAAATGGCCTGTGTCCTTCAAAACATTCTCTATTTTATCTACATATGGCCTTAAAGTGTATTCCAACCATATGGATAAATTCTCAGTGACCCACCCTCTGCCTGACACAATAGGTCTAAGGGGTGGGTCAACCTGAGATTTATGTATCTTGGGTAAGGCTTTGAACACAGGAATGACAGGCTTGTCTATCATGAAGAAATCTAAAAGCTCCTGTGTGATATATAAGTGTGTGTGTAACCAATGTAGGCGTCCATGAACTTTATCTATTACACGCCTAACCTCAACAGGATTCAACAACTGATAAACATCTCCCTCTGATAACATTTCTACCACCTTGCCATTGTACCAGTCGGTATCAAGTACCACGACAGCTCCACCCTTGTCTGCCATTTTTATTGTTAACTCCGGATTATTACTAAGTTCTTCTAAGGCCTGTCTTTGTTCTGACGTTAAATTGTAAAATCTATCACATCCTCTCCTTTGAAAATATGTCATTAAATCACTCTCACATTTATTAATGAATAAACTGAGTGCATGTAAAAAAGGTGGAATGAAACAGCTTGGTTTATGTGGACCAATATTCAAACTACCTACGCTCCCAAAAAACTTGCGTAACATGACATTTCGACAAAAAAGCATAAGGTCCATAACTATGTCGCTGTAGACACACGCCTTACTCGGCACAAAAGTTAAACCCTTATTTAGGACAATCAGCTGTTCAGCGCTCAAAACATACCTAGATAAATTAAAAACAATACCATCGTCCAAATGAGAAGTCAATCCAAAGTCCTCCTTTTTTTGTAAAGTCCCTGTCGTCGCTCAGCGACCTTTTCCAGGAGCCTTTCTTCCTCGTGTTCGCTGGTAGTAATCCCAAAAAATGACTTTGCCCTGCCTTAACCTTGGGGCGAGCCCCCATGTTGGAGTCACTCGATTTCGACTCAATCTCTAAATTTTTCTCTTGTTGTTCAGCCAAATGGTACATAGAGGAGCTGTCCCTATCCCCTCATGTAGCTGAACAACCAGGATTATTATTGATGGCTACTTGTAGGGCCAAACCCTTAGATGTGTTAACAACCTCGTTGTCCAACGTTGGTAAGATCGTTGCACTGCTGGTATCCGTTAGATCCATTAGATCCGGCGATGGTGTTCCCCTCAAGGTGCCTGGAATAACTGCTCGCCTGGGTAGTGTCTCAGTCTCCAACGTCACCTCCTCGCGTCGCTCAATACTGTCAGCCCCTCTATCGCTGGGTCTCTGAGATCCCCATGTTTGTGCCGGCAACCGGGGATTATTTTTCGGCCAAACAAAAATGTTGCCTCTCGTGAAATCCTCAAAATCCCTTCTTAACTTGCCCAGTTTTTGTATACGGAGCTTCTCATCGTTTTCACTGAGAACACGATTTAATTGCTCTAAACTTGTGCTGCGACATCTGCGGAAGGGCAGCAGACAGGCATTATACTATGCCATTATGTAAGAGAATTAATAGTTTATTTTCTTACATGATGTCATGGTATAATAGCAATAACCCACTTCTGGGTGTGGGTAATGCTGTATTTACCCACGGTTGGCTTTGTTTGGTCCCTCGGGCTTCGGCCTCAGGACCACACCACGCCAACCGTGGGTAAATCCAGCATTACCCACACCCAGGCGTGGGTTATTGCTATAATATTCAATCTGTGTTTACAGACATGGGTGTTTGGACAACTGACAATAGCTTATGCTGTTGGCATACAATGATGTGGGTGGTGCTGGTTATCATACATATTCCATGTTGTGCGTTGTTCCCATTCACAATTGTCTATTCCCTGTAGTCATTCATACGTGGATCTTTATGTAGCACATGACTGAACTATGTATTACCTGCAGGTATGCTGTGTTACAGTGAACATATGTGACGGTTGGTTACAGTGTATATGTGTACGTACCTCTGTAATACTGGGGACTACCACACATCCTTCACAGCATTTCATGCGTATGTACATACTATTATTCGGTGACCTGTAGAAGGTTGTGAGAGCACTGATTACATGTGTCCCTATTTGTGCACGCATCGTGTTAGTCTTTGTCCAGCTTTTGTTGCTGTCATGGTTTGGACGGTGGTGTTGGTGTGTGATTGGGTTGTATTTATACTGATGATATTTCAGTGGGGGGTAGGGATAGCACTTGTTCCTCTTTGCGGGGGAGGCCCCATTATGGACATTTGTGTCCTGCGTCAACACTTGACACGTGCCATATGTCCTGTGATATTAACACAGTAGTGTATTTCTTACCTTCATTACTACTTGCATGTTACAGGCATTTTGTATCTGGTACACATGACTATTATATTGGATAGCTTAAGCTATTCACATGCTATGCAATAACCTTTCATTCTGGCATATATGTGTTATTCTATCCTTTGCATTGGCCGTGGGTGTTTTACCATGCAAATCCACACATATCTACAAGTGATGTCCCACCTTGACAATCTGTACATGTGGCAACCCTGCTGGGGTGACCTGCTTGGTGGACAGCTGTTCCACCCTGTGTATTATGTTTTGCATGTCTGCATAGCTACTCATCAGTACCGTGGCTACACATACTGCTTTGTCCAGATGTGTACAGTTATGGACACCGTGGCATGTGAACACCTATGGGGTTTCGACAGGTCAGTAACCACACGCGGGATGTACACATTCTGCCGACACATTCACATGCAGCCATTTGGATTTCAGTACCTGGGATGGGATGTTGACATATGTGGGGTACATATTTGCAAGCCTGTCACTGCCTAGGACAATACTTCCTACTACATATGGGGTATACCCGCTCTGTGTAGGTGTACAGCTGCGCAAGGCTGCTAGCTGGATTAGGTAGACATTCGGACATGGGTGCGGGTTACGTGCTATAAAGGGGTTGTTGTGTATTACATTTGCATGCATGGGTTCTGCTTCTGGATATTCCGATTCGGCATATGCCATCCTATGTGTATGTGACGGTTACGTTGCTATGTATAGCACATTTTACTATACATATGTTTGTGTGTTTTTGGGATGTCTAGTTTCTTTATGGTTGTTATATGTCCACGACTGCCCAGCTGTGTACTATCACTACCACTGTGGGACTGCTGATGACCATGCCCATGGGGCTAGTTGTGTGTATTTGCGGCGTGCTGACATGATGCTGTACACCTCCACTGGGTATGACTGCTGACAGTGCACTACGTAACGGACACAGTATTCTAAGTATCATTTGTTCCATGAACGGGAACATTTTGTATTTCGTGCATTTATGTTTGGTTCTCCATTTTGTGTGGACCGGTACTATGTAGCATACTTTGCATACGTTTCATTATCCACGGACACTGATAGATGCGGTTACTATTGCAGGCGGGCTGTAAGATTCAGCACTTTAGGTTGCTCATCGCCTGCCGACTTGGCCACGCCTCTGAGCGCAACCTAGTTAGGCTCCCTGGACTCGCGCACATGCCCTATGCACGTGGTTGTGGTTGCAGCGCACACTCATTACTATGCATGTGGTGCTGCTATGCCATTTATACGCTGCACGGCCGGCGCAAGCCTTACACCGGCCTTGCGCCGAGCTTCATGAATCCGGGGGTATGTCTTAAACATTTAAGGGTCTTTCCTACATAAAAACTTTGGCAGTAATTACAACTAGCAAGATGAACTATATTGATACTATTACATGTAGCATAAAACCTTGGTTCAAATAAAAAACCCATATTTGGATGTTGATATCTTTGTTCGATACATATTACTTCAGACATTTTACATTTCCCACATGGGAATGTACCCAAGCATTCATATTGTGTAACTGCATCCTTCCTCTTCTCTCCACATAACAGATGTTTTAAGTTTTTATTATTCTTATATGAAACACTGGGTGTTTCTCCTACCCATCTCTTCATTTCTTCATCAATAGTTAGGACCTGCCAAGTATGTGAATGTTACTTGTCATGAGAATAAACTGAAGCAGATTAAGCAACGTAAAATACAAAGAGACTATCAAGACTTTACTGCCGGTAATGTCTTTTCTTGGTCTAGGCCAAGTGAAGAGTCTCAAAATATGAATATGGTTGCATCCATGGATACATCTGGCATATTTAGTCAAACACCCCAAACAACCATAACCACCAATTTAAATGAAAATTTTATTCAGTCAGAAATGATTCAAAACTCAAATACATCTTTTGAAGTGGAACACAATGTAGTTTTGAATGAGAATACTGGCGTGCAGTTGGGCATATCTACTGATATCATAGAAGCAAGTTATACCCCTCCACCCAATCAGGAAGCAAGATTCCAGGTTGATTTGGGAACGAGACCGAAGCAAGTCATACCTAACTCCATTGAGCATTTTTTACCATTACCAGTCAAACCATGGGCATATCAACAGCAACGGTCGGAGAGCAGAGGAAGGCAAAAAAGGAAGTTTTCAGTAGAAAGAGAGACCTCGAACCGAAGGGTGAGGCGATGACAGGGTTAGTGATTAATTTATCCAATCATATATTGACAAAGGAAGAGACTCTAGTTTTAGACAAAGGTTTGACTTTTATGCCAACTACAAGGGCAAATGTAAGTGACTTATTGATTGACTTGGTACTTTTCAGCTGTAACTTATCCTTAAAATTATTTTTTAAGGATGAGAGAAAGAATGAAACTGACAAAAATACATTCAAGAGAAAAAGTACTTTTACACCGAATGTACCACCACATGTTGATATGTTTGTTAAGTTATGTGAAAGAGATATATATGATAGCTTATCTTGCAAGAGTAAAAATAATTATTATAACATAACCAGAGAAGAGAAGATAGCTCTGACCTCTCTACAACATAATGACAAAATAAGCATCAGGCCTGCTGATAAAGGCAGAGCAATAGTTCTCATGAATAACGAAGATTATAAGAATGATATGTTGCACATGTTAAGGGATGAAAATACTTATAAATTATTACAGAAGTCTGATTATGACAGGATTCTAAGAAATGTAAGAGATAATGTGCATGACTTACTCATGTGTAGACAACTGGATGAGCAACTATATACTTTTTTATCAGTAGATAAGCCTATGATACCTTGTATCAAAGGTTTACCCAAAGTACCAATTACGTCCCGGCACTATTAAGGCTGTCCTTTATCTCTCCCTTTTTCTGCTGAACCTCCGTAGTACTTTACCAGCATAAACCACGAATGACGGATAGTTTAAAAACTAAATTCTTTAATATAAACAACGGAGACTTCTTCAGAATCCAATATAAAAAGACTGTTGGGATCTAGTTTAAAATTGGATTTTCTGAAGAAGTCTCCGTTTTGGGAGATGAAAGCGCTAAATCCGAGGTGTTTTCATGTTTGTTTTGGTTGTTTAGCGAACTTGTTGATTTGCACTCTATTAGATTTAATACTTTCTAATAACATCATTGCATATGAACAACAGCTTTATTTGCAGCGATGGGGTGTAGCGATGGGTACCCCATGCGCAAATTCATATGCAAATTTAGTTGTATATCATTGGGAAAAACATTTTCTAATGGGTCACAACTTGAGTACTAATATAATTACATATAGACGTTTTGTAGACAATATTCTTATGTTCTGGGAGGGACAAGAAAAGTCCCTAAAAGAGTATATAACATATTTAGAATCAACATCTTTCTTAAAATTCACAGTGACTTACTTACATGAAGTAGTGAATTACTTAGATGTAACACTTTATAGAGATGAATGGGGGAATGTTAATACTAATCTATATCATAAAGAATGTTAGAGAAATAGTATTTTGGATCATAGTAACATGCATCTAGGACATGTGTTTAACAACATAGCGGAAGGACAGATGAAAAGAATAAAAAGAATTTGCAATGTTCTCCATGACGAGAAACAAGAAATAGAGAGATTAGAGAGGTTATTATTAGAAAGAGGCTATAAAGAAATTGAACTAGAAAGTGCTAAAGTGAAGATAGAACAAAAAGAAAAGGTAAAAATTGCCTCTGCAGATAATAAAAATAAAAGTGGTAATCCTGATAATAAGAAACATCCTGTTCGCTTCATGACTAATTATATTAAATATAACAAGATGATGAGTGATATAATAAGGAAAAATTGGAAGGTCCTAACTATTGATGAAGAAGCTAAGAGATGGGTAGGAGAAACACACAGTTTTTCCTATAAGAATAATAAAAACTTAAAACGCCTGTTATGTGGAGAGAAGAGGAAGGATGCAGTTACACAATATGAATGCTTAGGTACATTCCCATGTGGGAAATGTAAAATGTGTGAAGTAATATGTATCAAACAAAGATATCAACATCCAAATATGGTTTTTTTATTTGAAACAAGCTTTTATGCTACATGTAATAGTACCAATATAGTTTATCTTGCTAGTTGTAATTACTGCCAAAGTTTTTTATGTAGAAAAGACCCTGAAACATTTAAGAGATAGAATATATCAACATTTATATGATATTAAAAATAAGAATATACAAAATGCTTTAGCGAAGCATATGATGGAATAGGAAGGACATAGTTTTAATTTCAGGGTTTTACAACAAGTAAGAAGGAACTTAAGAGGGGGAGACAACAATAATTAACTAGAAAGAATTGAGTTACAATGGATTTTTAGGTTACGAGCTCATCTAGCACCAGGACTTAATAATAACATCAATATTAAGCCAGTGTTGGATGCACGCTCTGTTAGAGTCAAATAAGATGTGAATATCTCTTTCAGAAGTTGATTTTATAATTGAATAATTGATGTATTTAAAGTCACATGAGGTATATATATTAACTTGTTTGCATAATTTTTTAATATTGTAAGGATCTGAAGAAGCGTACATTTGTTACGTGAAAGCGCTCATCCATTTTATTTTTAAATAAATCAACCATTGAATACAACAGTTTGGGTCATACAACCATGGTGGTCACTTCAGCATTTGTTTTATTCTTTTTTTAAGTTAGCTGAGAAAGAAATGCAGTGCTAATGTCAAGCATTATTTGTAGGACTCTTTGATAATATCACTCTTTAGGGTATGAGATACAGACTTGGATGGCCAAGAATTAACCTTCAGATTCATTACAACCTGACATTCAGATGACTCCATTTTGAATTTTACAAGTATATTCTTATATTGGCTAGTTTAGGCGAAGCAGCGCATGTCTTTGAACTGCTTGGCATTGCTGCAGACTTCTGCAGAGTTTGTAAATGCCTGCAGTGCATCCACGGCATTGTCAGATTTTTTCATGTACCATGTGACTCACTTTCAGAATAAGTGAAAATTTGGGATATGCCAATGTGCTTATTAACACATTTGCATTATACAATAATACATAGACATGCATATAAATTAGTCTAATTTGCAAATGAAACATATAAATCAGCCTGAATTTATGCTGCTAGTTTCAGCTGTGCATTATTAACTCACAAACAGCCAAGGCGGCAAACTACTTTGGATACCACAGCCATCAAAAAGTAAGAAAACATTTTATAACTTAATTGACAGTTATTAAGAGGCAAATTAACAGTTGCTGTCATAATATTTTAAAGGTCATTTGCATTTTGAACTATAGTGTGCATTTAATGATAACGCTGCATTACTGTTCAATTTCAGCAAAGTGGTTGTAAGTTGTTTGACATGTGACGTGGTGCTGTTCACTGAAATTGTAATCAATTAACAATACATCATTGCAGAAGTTCCAGATTGTTCATACATCTGAAAACTGTTTATTGAAGTTGAGAATGTGCACTGT
Organism: Protopterus annectens; assembly: GCF_019279795.1. NCBI lineage: Eukaryota > Metazoa > Chordata > Ceratodontiformes > Protopteridae > Protopterus > Protopterus annectens. The sequence continues at coordinate 300,566,940 of NC_056730.1, read as the reverse complement.
GCAGAAGACAGAAATGCAGATGTGTAGTAAAAGTGTCTTTTTACTGTCATTGAGAAGGAATACATGGCAATGGCAAATAGTACTTCATTTTGATTTTGATGTAATTACTTTCATTATTATTGAATAAGCTGAAGTTGTGCACTTTGAAACTACATATTTCTTTGCTTATTTATTTCTTTTTTGGTTACAGGAATGACAGACCAGTGGTTTGTAGTTTAACTGCTGATGTCATTCAGACAGCACTGAGGCAAGTGTCTGACTGTAGCTCGTTTATTTATTGTTTTCCCGTTTATTTTTTGGGCAGTACTGATGGAGAATAAGGGATGCAGGCATAGACATGATAACTTTAGCCTTGAGGAAAGTTGGGTACTCATGGCACCACTTAGGACATACAGCAAATTTATTTTTGGTAAAGGGGGGGGGGGGGTTCCAGGCAAGCTGAGAGGTGGAAAGCATGGAGCAAAGTAGTTGGTCAAACCAATGCAGTTGGAGGCAGAAACTGACCTCTGGCACAGTGCAAGAAAAGGGAAAATAACATCATAGGACATGCTAGAAGCAAGGCCAGGCAGAATGCAATTTCCAGGACCAGTATACAGGGGGTGGGGGGGGGTCCAAATCTTATTAATTTAACACCAGATGATAAATATCTTCTGATCATTCATAGGGATGACTATGATAAAGAAGATGGTGCAACTAGAATAATTAGATGTGGAGTGGACACTGTTCCATCAAACCAAAGTCTGCAGCAGCATTTGCATCATCATCTCCTGAAGGTCGGTTTAAAGTATTCACATTTTAAATGTTTAGCATTGAATTGTGACAAACAGTGTGGCAACTAAACATGTTACAGTTAATTATTATTGAGTTAGCCTTGTACATGAGCAGTTAATGAAAATGAAGGCAGACTTCATGGTAAGTGTCCGACTTCCTTCCTTGTAAGCATGTTATACCATATGCTGTTACACTGCTATTAAAGTGTTGTAATTATTTCTTTTACAGACTCAGTATCAGAAACAAACATTTCAACTGTACCATTAAATATGGATGACATCAGCAGTAGAATGGGTTTTACTGCTGCTACAGCTGCTGCTGCTAATGATGATGGTGATGATGCAGTTGTATTTATAAGGCAACCTGAGGGAAGTAGCAGGAAGTCCCTGAGGTAATAATATAATCTTTTACCTCACAGCATGTTAGTAACTCTACAGAAGGTGACACTGCATCACAAGTCAAACACAACTGACATTTCACTCACACTTTTACACCAGGAGCACACATGCATGGCTAAACTGGCATCTCCACATGCAGAAAAATAATTTGAGGATAAAGGCAGGCAGTCTGAGGACACATTTCCCACAGTGACAACATTACAAGGAAGTGCCAGGCACAGAAATTATTTCACACTACCTCAGGAAACATGTAAAGCATTGATTTCAGAAAAGGAATTGTGCTATGACATAGTTAGGTCTCAAACCAGTACAATAGAAAGTCAGCTAGAAATGGAAAAACTCTTACAGGGTATGTGTGATAATTTCAAACAGTACTTTGAACTGGCAAAGAACAAGGACAATGCCATGGTATCACTGATGCATAGCTTGGTGGCACACCAAGCATCAGCTTCAGCCTCTGTTCATAAACTGGTTCAGACATACCAGAGTCAAGCTGGAGTCAGTTTGATCAGGGGAAGGGATGAAGTACTGTCTGGACAAATGGGGAGAGATCACCAAATACTAACACTGATTTTCAAGACAGTAATGTCAGCACTCACAATGAGTAATCACAACACATTTCTCACAGGCCATGTCAGTGGTCAGCTACACTTTGGAGAACCTCACATTCCAGGTCCAGGTCATGGTCATGAAGCTCTGTCAGGTCACTGACAGGAGGATCACCTTCCTCCTCTAGATCACACAACCAGACTAACTCACCTTACAGTTCTCATGGTAGCCCATCCTCCAAATCTGTTGCACCATCTCCAAGCCTATCAATAGGGTATGTGTATGATTCCTTTGATCTGGAGCTACTGACATTTATAAATATGTCTGTATACTGGAAGTAAAGTTTACTTGAGGATAGGGGAGATATGTGAAGTTATTCTCTTTACAGGTATTACTTTCATCATATTCTGAAATTGCAATCTTGTAAATTTCCATTTAAATGCAGCTGTATTATGGAGTGGAGGGAGTCTGTTTTCATTTGCATGCCTCTCAAACTCTTAGAGCAAGAAATCTGGACAAAGCCATAAATAATGGGAGGACGAATGCCCAAAAATAGTGGCATTTTTTAAATATTGCTCATACAAACTTAGAAAGTTGATAGGATAACACGTTTTGCATTAACATGAATTTTCTGAAGGGTACAAAGTCTGAAACCCAAATGCCTGTTATTATTTTCTGACTTAAATCTTTAATGAATTGCCAGTGATTTACCAGAAAACCACAATTTTATGAAAAAATTACCACAATACGAGGCAAAAGTCTGGATATTCTGTGAGCATCTGTACAGTTAAGAGGTATGTATTTGTTAAAAACGTAACTTAACATTTGGCCAAAAAACAGTGATACATGCATTAATGTTCCATATGCTTACAGTTACATAAGAAATCACAATAGCAATGAGCCAGCATCACCAGGTCCACTATATCATACAGAAATGACACATGAAATAATTAGCCTGCCATGTACACTTCACTGCTGCAATCTCATCACTGTACAGACAAAGTTTCCTGAGCTCATAAAAATATTTAATGACAGGGCAGGATTCACGAAGTCTCCGTGTAAGAGTTATAACTCTTACACGGAGGCTGCAGTTAAACGGAGTGATGTCAGCATGCTCTGCATATTCATGAGAGCATGCTGAATCACACCTAAGGCTAACATGGTCCATGTAAGACAGTAGGGGGCGTGTCCGTAGGCAGAGCCCTGCAAGCAGACACGCCCCCAGAAGAGTAAAAGTGCCCAAAGTAAACCCCCACAACAGAGTCCACGGAAATGTGAATAAACACAACACAACACATGCCCCCACAGACTATGAACAGAAAATATATAAATGAACACGTTATATATATTTTTTTAAATTGTAAAGATGTTTGCCCATGAGTGCACTTGTTTGCGCGGGCATGCCCGTAGTGCAGCTGCAGTTAGCAGTCAGTGGGAAAGCATATAAAAACTAAATATGCAAAGTAAGCCAAGAAGCAAAGCGTAGCGGTAGAGATGTCAGCTGAAGAGCAGGCACTCATGGTTCGAGCCCCCACAACACCAACTTTTATTTTTAGAAAAATAAGCACGAAACAAGTCCCTGACAAACATGTACACATATAAAATAACATTTTATGTAAAATGTAATGAACTAGTCCATTCATTTTGAAGAAATGTGAGGTAACAAAACAATAAAAAAATGCCAGATGTGCCTATAGCTGAGCTACAGTTTAACAAGGTGAGTGCATCTGCCCATAGGTGAGCAGTGGTTTAACAGGTGCAAAATGAGTGCCCGTAGGTGAGCAGTGGTTTAACAGGTGCAAAATGAGTGCCCATAGGTGAGCAGTGGTTTCACACACTCAAACTGTGTGCCCCTAGCTGAGCTGAGCGTAATATGCATGCTGACAGCCAAATGAAGCGTAAACCAACGTAACCCGTTTGCGCGTAGCTGCGCACCGCGCCAACTAGCTAACCGACGGGCAACGTTGAGCAAGCTGTAACAAAACTGCCTTTACACAGACACACCCCCTAGCCTGTCTAGACAGTCATAGAATATAAAAAGCAGTGGCCAGGTTTGAACCCACGCACCATAGTCAAGATACTGAACCACTAAGCTATGAAAGCTGTACTCAGAAATGCAGTAATAGCAAATATATAGGAATGAATAGAAAGTGGAGCATGACAAAGCAGGTTTTGTGAAGTGGATACAATTCCAAAATGGCCAATCACAGATAAGTGCGGGAAAAACGGCATATATAAGCCCCATAGGCGGGAATACACAGCATAAACGATTGTAGAACTGACTTGCAGCCAGAATGTCAGGTGTAGGTGAGGGTAGTTGCTTTTGAGCACAGAGGTGGGGCATTGAGGAGTCCAGATACATGGTCTGGCTCCTAGTCCACAATCATGAGGCCCAACTCATGCAGGGCCGGGTACTGTGGGGAGCATATAGGGCTGAGGTGTGGGACCGGTTGGCTCATGATCTTACCAGTGCCACAGGGATTCCAAGGACTGGTGAGCAGGTCCGTCACCACCATGTGGACCTGAAGAGACACAAGCAGGACCAATTGAACCTTTGGATCCAGGAGGCCCGGCAAATGCCCAATGCCCCACTACTGAGTAAGTTACATTTAATTATGTATGTAAGAAATTAAATTAGCTGATATTATGGAGATGTGAATTCCAATATTACTTCATTTATATTACAGCTGCAGGTGTCCGTTCTGCAAAGCGCAGAGCCTATGGCGATAGGTGGCTGCGGTTGCGCCACCAAGCCGGTCAGTAATCCAATCCCAATAACTGTAAAGAAATATAAAAGTATGACAGTTAGCAAAAGAGTGCAGTGTAGTCACTAAGTAATAAAATGTGCAAGTAACAGTGTAAAAGTGTTTGCAAGTATTGCTTGATTACAGAAGTGTGTTGCAGTCTGAAATCCAAACAGAAAAATGAAAATGTCTGAAATAAAGTCTGAAATAAAGATGCCCCACCTATAATATCATAGTGCACAACCTGCAGCAGGCTGCAAAGTACAGCTGCAGAAGATGAGCAACTCACATGTGTGAAATATATCCCTGTTGAAATACTGAAACATGACAGAAGTAAGACTGCTGGAAAGGATTGTAATAACTACAGGTAAAACATGTCAATAAAGCCTAGAAGTAAGTACCATCCTGAATAGTAAAATGAAAACAAGTGAGAGGGTGTGAGAAAGAGTTATGAATCCACCAATAAAGTAGTAATAACCCCTGTATAAAGTATACTGCAGTCAGTACTGAATGAAATGAATGTGACAAGTAGAACCAAACTGTGAAATGTGTCCAAAGTGTTGCTGCAGCTGGAAAGTGTATCCCAAAATCTGGATATATTGCTCTCAGTCTGCAATATGCAGATAGTATGATTGTCTGAAATATCAAACATCCACAGTTGTCTATAGCTATATAAACCAAATGTAGCAGGATGATGTAGCTGAACAAAGCCAGATATGAACTTGTATTAATAACAATAAAATGTATATTGATGTAGCAGTAACAGTCCTATCACCAAATTGAAGTAGTTATCATATAGGAAACTGTAGTTAGAACAGTAGTGTGTATATATCTGTAGCTATTAGAAATGTACAGCATATGTATTGGTATTCTAAAGTGTTAATAATATTTTCTTCACCCCACCCTATAACCACATATAATACATTCCACATGAAAATGGTATGTGCAATCACAATTAACACACCTGGACATTTGTCCTGATGGGTCATAAATATTTGCATGTCTGTTGATGCATCTGCCCTGTTCATACATCCAAACCTGATGGCCTGTTGCCATCAATCAACCCTGCATGTTGTTGGACTGTGTATTGCTGTTCAAATTATGCATGTGTTATGCTCGCTGTTCAATGGTGTGAATATCTGGGTGTTTGGTTAATGGGAATACTAATGCATGCTGTTACAACTAATTGTGAATGGTATTGTATGTTACTAACCCAAACTGTCATGACATAATTCAAAACATAGGACGACAGGGAAGGCGGGTTCCAGTGGACCCACCTCTCCCACCTCAGCTGGCAAGTACACCTGGCACTAGTGCCCAGTCTGGACCCTCCTCCGGTGGCCCTGTGCCACCTGCGGGTGGAAGCACTGCAGGGGATGGGGCCCATCCCCCCTCTGCAAGCGTGGCCGGAGGAGAACCACCACTCACCCTCCGTAGCGTCCGGAATGTGGTGCGTAGGGAGATCCGGGACTCTGTTCTTGAGCCTCTACGCCAGCTTGAGGCACAGGTGGCACAACTTATGGGCATGCCTGTTGCCCGGCCTACACAGCCCCCAGCACAGCCCCATCCTGGGCAGTGAAGGAACAGTGGTAGCTGCCCATGGGTGGGGATATCAGTTCCACTGTTGCCATCTGTGGGCTCATGGGCTCTGGATATCCAAACCTCCATCCCCGTCAATTGTGTAACCCCCCCACACGTGTCATACACCGCCCCTGTATGCGTCTTGTTTGTCTTGTCTGTTGACCTACCCAACCTACCTCCCCAGCTATACCGACTTCCTTCACCTGACATACCACTCTCACCTGAAAAAAAAAAAAAAGGGCACTCTGTACCCACAAAAAAATTACGCCCCATACATAGCTGCCCATTCCGCACACATGCCTCCTGGACATGGAAACTATCAATTACAATTGGCTGTACAGCAAGTATTATTGTTGTCCTTACACCTCTCTCAGGGGTGGAAGGTATGAAATGTCACACCAAATTACAAACATATGCACAGCTGTTGCTGATGAAGAAATGGGCAGCTATGGGCCTTACCTACATCCCTCCTGCAAAACCCAAGCTTGTTTCCCTACTGTCTTACCCTCTTTGTGATCCCTTTTTCACCACTTTCCTGTCTCCCCATTTTCATTTCTTCCAAAGAAAATAGCGCGGGTGTGCGCAAGAGTAAGCACGTTTAAGCGGTTGTAAGCGGGTGTGCGCGTGTGTGCGCAGAGCTAACCGCCAGTGCGCATGCGTGAGCTCCGCGCAAACCAGCGCTAACCCGGTTACAACTGCTTAAAAGTGCCTTAGTCACTTTGATTGACAGGTCCTGTAGTCAGTTCAGAAGCAAAATAAAATCCCACTGGCAGTCCCGAACCCAGGACCTTGGAAACAGTAGTCTGCATGATTTACCACTAAGCCAAGACTGTTATACAAGAACATTGTGCTAAAATAAATATATCATGTAACAGGAATGAATGTAAAGGGAATATAGGATGTGTAGTACACAAAGCATGTCATTTAGAATTACTGTCAAAACTAGTGGATTTCCATAATAGTAGTGTGTGAACAGAAACAGCCATGCTAGTTGGTAGCTAGTAGGTAATAATGTGACTGTAGCACCTTGCAAGCCACACACATACTCACAGCAGGATAATCACTGCCCATACCCCACAACCTCTTACAGGAACACATCCGGACCAAGTAATAAAATATGTGGAGCAAAGGCCCAAAACCAGGGACACATTACAAATAATGTTACAACAAATGCAGACAGTTCAGAGAGTAACAGGGTCTGCATTTTGTGGGATGTTTGGAAGGGTATGAAGTCTGAAACTTGAATGTTTGTCACTATATTCTGACATGAGCCCAGAGTGATTTGCCAGAAAAAAGCTATGCATGAGATATTGACCAAAATATGAGGCGGAAATGTGGACAACCTGCAAATATTTGTACACATGAGAGGTCTGAGACCACCATATTTGAATAGTTAAGAGCCTAGACATAGCAACAGTGAATGACTTACAGGGATGCCCCATAGACTCCATGTGAAATGTACAAACAGTAGGCAGAAAGGTGTAACAACACATGCAATGGTAACTATGGAGTCCTGAAAGTATTCACCACTTGCATGGCAGAATAAGTGTAGTAATACATATGCTCATGCTAACCCACAGTCACAACTGCAGCATACCAGACAATTTAATGGGTGTACCCCACTGATATGTACCATTCCATGAGGCAGATAACAGATGAACCTGAGAGTCTCTGGGGCCTGCTCAGCAGCATACTCAAATACCCTAATAGATGTCAAGGCCCACACCATGGCCAGACCACATTGCATGCTGTAACACCCTAGCAGATATAGCAAGCATTCCAAGGTGTGAATGTACATGGAAAATAGGAAAGCCACAGCAGCACACTACAGTCTGGACACCTAGCAGGCATACAAGTAGTGACTGTAAAGGGCAAATATTGAAGCCTTAGCAACAAAGTGCAAGCAAAATTGAAAGGAAAGCACACACACACACACACACACACACACACACACATTAACAGTAGTAGTAGTTGTAGGTGTCAGTGTACATACACAGTTAGTACAGGAAACTGGAGAAATGAATGGAAGAATGTTAATCTACAACACAGCTAGAAATATGAGAGATGCCAACCTTTACACTCACAGAACATTGTCCACAGCATACCAGCATGGTCCCTGCCCTTAAAATCTGAAAGGGCTACGCCTATCTCACATACCTTTTTATAGCACTGTTCTGAAATCACAGTGAGAACTGCAATCAGTGCACAACTGGCTGCATGCAATTAGCAAATGCTGGCTAACAATTGGTGCAGAGGCCATCACATGGACATATGCAGATACCTACAAAAGTATGCTGTACTCCCAGTCCACACATGCAATACTTTCATTGCACCCTGAGGAGGAAGTGAGAGACAGACAGAGAGAGAGAGAGAGAGAGACAGAGACAGAGACAGAGAAAATTGAAATTAAGCAAACACAAACAAAACTGTTCAGCAACAGCCACCTGAAAGCTAACAACTGGCAAGTGGAGCAGCAGGACAGAAAACCAGATGGCAACACAAGCAGCTGTGACAAACACAGGTAGTGTAAAGTAATACTATAAAGGTCTACATACTGTGAACCCTCCATGTGTGTCATTGGTCTGTATCCATATGTATATGAAGATGTATAAAGGGCAGGGACATACAGCAACTATCAGTGAAGGCTGTACATACATCTGTATGTGAGAGCATCTATGTGCACATATCAATGTAGGTTGACTGTAGGTTGTAGTGCAATGTACAAAGTAGGTTTCACAGTTATGTATGTTTAGCAGTATGTTAGTGTGTGTATATATTATGGTAGACAAACATGTTGATATACCTGTCTATCATATGGATACGTATGTATGTCAAAATATGTATGTATGTATATATATATATATATATATATATATATATATATATATATATCAAGAAAATGTTTGCAGAAGCACTAAATCCCAATAAACTTGTCCTTGATCTGGAACAAAAAACTTTCTCGGTTTAAAATCAGACGTTCCTTTATTAGTTGACCAGAAATAAAATGCACGAATAGCTGTTAGAACAGTAGTACGAATAAATCCAACATTAGAAACACAATTACTTCAAGCGCTTTCACCCGTTGCTCTGACGGGCTTTGTCAAGATGAACCACCAATGTATTTACTGTGCTTATATACAAGTTTGCAAAACAATTAATCAATTGAAATTTAATTGGTACCAACAAATTGAATCAAGTCAGTGTTAAAATTTTTGCTTTCAATGTTAAAACAACATCAAATTCACAGTGTTTGCAGCGTACATCTTTTAATTAAATGTGTAACTGCCAGACTCTCCGAAACAGGAAAACTACCTCTGCTCATTTCTACAGTCCCTGCCGACTCAAATTTGGTCCTTATTTAATGTGCAATTGATTAATAAATAATAAACAGACGTCTTAAAGTTCTTGTGCAACATTTGATAAGGCTTAAATTGTTAAAATTAAAATCTTCTGAAACAACGTTACTGTTACATTGCTCGTAACCAACGCTTTTTGACAATGAGCACTTCCAAAGTGCACTCAAGCGAAAAAAAGTTTGTTTCTGCTTTGAACATTTCAAATACGCACAAGCGTGCACAATATTAATTCTAGTGAAAACTGCTATAAAAAATTTTTGTTTGGTTCCTTAACTTTTTAAAATAAGCTCATTAAAAGTTAACTTGACATATGTTTATTTGCGATTTCATTGTACTTGTTGTGGCAGAAAAAAATAAAAAATATAAATGTGAAATATATGTAAACATGACAACCTACTAATGGACCTCATACAATACTTTGTTGTTCTAATGAACCACATTTACCCTTACATAAGGGATTACCACTTTAATATTTATATAGTTTCCCTCCATGAAATCTGCTTTTTAATTACTTTAGTCTAACACTCTTTCAGGACAAAAAAAGAAATGATTACTCAGTACAACCCTTTAGATTAAAAATAATATTCATATTATGAAATAAATATGTTAAAAATTTAACTCAAACAATTAATTAAATATATTTATAAAATGAATTATGAATAATTGTATAAATATATAAATACTTACATATTGTATTACATTCAATTAAATATATAATGTTCCTCCATATAAATAGTAAATTCATAAATAAAGAGCCAACATAATAAATTTGCCAACATAATAAATTTTAGTATTGTATATATTGCGAACAATAGCTAAAATACAAATTTCAGTAATGTTACTTGCAAATTAATAAAAGTTGTTCATATACTTTCTAAAATTAATAAATAAATATTCTAAATGGTGAGAGTTTGATGTAATACTATTTGATACGAAACACCTATTAATATTACGAAATCTAAAGCCCACAATGGCACCCTAGAAAAAATCTATCATTAATTTATGGTAATTACCACCAACAAAGTAAGAAATGAATTTTATAATAAAACAAAATGTTGTCTGATGACAAATTAAAATTAAAAAATATTGTTCATTATAACCATCTATTAAAAATATTCGTTTGTATTTATGCAAATTCATTATAATTATAATTTCGCCCTTCTTAGTTTAAGGAGGCTAGTGATGCTAATGGCTTCATTAAGTCCCGGAGGTTTTGATGCATTTAATTTTAATTGCCAGTTTAATTCTTTAAATTCTATGGAAGTTTCCCAATCTCCTCCTCTGGGGTTGATGGGAACCTGTTCAATGACAAAAAATTTTAGTGTCATGTTAGGGCAATTAGTAAGATGTTTCACAATGGCATTGGTGTCTTTCTTTTTCCGAATATCATAAAGATGTTCATAGATTCTTTTTCGTAATGTTCTTTCTGATTTGCCCACATAAAAACTCTCACATACTTGACAAATTCCTAGGTAAATAATACCTTTTGAGCCACAATTACAATAACTTGTTGGCTTCAAGGTAACTTTCCTAGATTTAATATAATAAACATTTGTTTCAACAATAAAAGAACATTGTTTGCAACTATTACATTTGTATGTGCCAACCTTGCCACCTCTATTAACAAGTTGTGTGGGTGGTTGCTTCTCAAACATATTTTTTAGGTTGGTATTTCTTGCATTCACAAAAACTGGCCTTTCTGGTACCCATCTTTTTGTATCCTCATTTGTGATTAGAATAGGCCAATATTTATTAATCATGCTCTTTATTTGACAAGTATCGTTGTTAAAAGTACAACTAAAAATAGCTTGGGATGTAGGGGAATTCACTTCCACATCAAGTATTGGGTTTATTACCTCAACTGTATCTACACATGTGCCCAATAATGGCCTATATGTATATGTTCTTCCTTGTAAAACTTCTTGGTACATTTTCTCTATTAATGTCAAAGGATAACCTCTTTCTGAAAAAAGTTTTGTTAAGGTTTGGGCTTCATCAGAAAACTTCTTATCTGTACTGCACATTCTAGAAGCCCTGATAAATTGGCCTTTGACAATTCCTTTCTTCTGTGAGAAAGGATGGGCACTACTAAAATGGAGATATGTATTCGAGAAAGATGGTTTTCTGTAAATTGAGGACTCAAATAATTGTGTCTCTGTGTTCTTAAATAATAACACATCCAAATAATTAATCTGATTTTCACTAATGGTAGATGTGAATTTTAAAAAAATGGTAGTCTCATTTATGTAAAACAAGAAATCTTCCAAACTTGCTTTACTACCTTCCCATAAAATACAAATATCATCCAAGTACCTCCTATAGTGTAAAATGTTATTTTTCCATTGTGATGTGAAAACAAATTCATTTTCCCAATAACAAAGGACCATGTTTGCGTATGCTGAGGCGCATGGTGAACCCATGGCAACTCCCTTGTTTTGTTTGAAGAATTCCCCGTTGAAATAGATAAAATTATTATTCAAAATAATGCCCATGAAATCTGATAATAAATTAATAGTACTGTTGTTAAAATTTGAAAATGTTGCTAAAATTTCGTTGAACCATTGTATACCAGTATCATGTGGAATGCTAGGGAATAATTCTATTATATCAATTGTTACTAAAAAATCCACTCTAGAGAAGTGAGAAACATTAATATTTTTTAGGAATTCCCAGTGAAGGCTGTACATACATCTGTATGTGAGAGCATCTATGTGCACATATCAATGTAGGTTGACTGTAGGTTGTAGTGCAATGTACAAAGTAGGTTTCACAGTTATGTATGTTTAGCAGTATGTTAGTGTGTGTATACATTATGGTAGACAAACATGTTGATATACCTGTCTATCATATGGATACGTATGTATGTCAAAATATGTATGTATGTATATATATATATATATATATATATATATATATATATATATATATATATATATATATTATATATATATATATATATATATATATATATGTATATATATATATATATATATATATATATATATATATATATATATATATATGTATGATATGCATATATGTATACATACATAGAGAGAGATGTAGGAATACATAGACAGATGTAGATAGATAGAATATGTACAAACATATATATGTAATGCACACATACAGATATAGATATATGTAGATACATATACATAGACAGACTGATCAGACTATCTACAGGTATGACTGTATATGACGACCTCAACACCCCTGTCCCACCCCTCTGTCACTCTCACCCCTCTGTGCCCCCTCCATATCTATAGCAATATATGTACATCAATATATATATGTGTATATGTATACAGACATATATATATATATATATATATATATATATATATACATATACACATATAGATATATCTATATACATATCTATATATATATATATATATATATATATATATAGAGAGAGAGAGAGAGAGAGATGTATATATATTCTGAGTGAGGCACATGTGTGCAGATATATTGCAACAGGTGCCTGGTGACAAAGGCATGGAGTGAACACCAGTGTCAAAACCGGAGTACCATACCCCATTTCAAATCACCTACACCAGTAACCACTAGATATGTGATTGGCTGCCCACCACTGCATGTGTCAGGGGTGAACAGGGTCATAAATGTGTACAATAGTGCCCCCAATGATATTCACAGTGGCACACTATTCCTGGAATACCTGCACATGGTATGTGTCAGCAGACATGATGTGTCAGCTATGGACATGTAGGTCGGTGTACCCCTCCACACCACATAATGGATGCCATGGTATGGACCTCACATGACAGCTACAGATATGGAGAAGGACACAGTGACATGTACAACACTGTGACAATGCACTCAAACACATTAACAATGCACAGTGACTGACAACACCACAGAGTACACACATACTACCCACATAGAGGTTACCACTCCCGGATTTACATACGTAAGTCACACCCATGACGGATGTCCAACAACCATAGTAACACCTCACACCATCCACAACCTAAATGACTGCTGTGTGTCGTCCATGCCACTGCAATAGAGAGCACACGTGTAGGTAAAAGTTCCTAGCCACAGATAAGACATACCCTGCAATAAATCACACAGTGTTAAGAAGCAAGACTCCCCATGAGTACATGTCACACATACCCCTGCTGAATGTTAGTCAGATAGGTAATATACCATATGAGTCACCCTGTGTAACTGTGTGACAACAGCAGGTACCATCACACCACATGTGCACAATGGTCAGGGTAGCAGAACAGTATGCTGCTGTAGTCCCAGGGGCAATAGCATATTGTATAGTATTGTATTGTAATGTATTGTGTTGTATTGTATTGGTATGTTGAGGTGCCTCCTTCGTGGAGTGGAACCACTGCTGCTGTGCACTAGTGTACAGGTACATATCCTGTAGTCAGGCTAGTGCTACATAGCACTTCTATATGTGTGTTTAGCTCCTGTCAGAGTTTATGTAGCATTCAACTGGAGATACCATCAGGTCCCAGTCATGTTGTGTATTCTGCTTTCATGAGGGCGGCTCTCACCTGGACATCTGTGATGACAGGGAGGTTACAATCAGCTGGAATAACTATGTCTTATTTTGGGGGAGAGGGCGGGGTGACACCTGCACTGAACCTGTCTGCCACAATGTTGTCAAAATCTGTGGTTTCAGTGAAATATTTGTTGTTGTGTACTAACTATGGGCATAGAGGATGAATTCTGACCAGGTTGCTAACATAACTGAAGAAGGCCTTCTGGTTATCTGTAGTGTCCCTCTTGATTTCCCTCTCAAAGTTGCCCATGGATGTTTGTATGATGGAAAGTAGACCCTTACTAGTGCTGCTCAGACATGCCTTCCCTTTATGGAATTATGCTCTGTCTTGCAGTAGCTTCCATCTTTTGTAATACAATCTGTCTATGGCTGGGGTCTACCAGACAGGATGCTGTCCCTTTGTGGAGAGTGTCTTGGTCATATATGGGATTGCATGATCCATGCATTCTCGGAGATGTCTGTAGAAAGCATTTGTGTAGAGGTCAGCATTGTGGGTTGTATCTGCCACTGGCCCAGTGGGCTGAAAGCATACCATGTCACTGTTACAAAGTGTAAAGTTTGCATCTGCAATGTTATTCACTATAGTCGTTTGTGCTGGTGGTGGAGTTGGGATATGTATATCCAGGGCAATTAGTTTGTGGTCAGCTCACAGTAGTTGATGATGTAGGCCATACAGTACCTAGATACAAACCCCCAGAGTGAGGAGGTGCTCTGGACCTGAATCAGTGTTCTGACTGCTGGGGTTTGGTAGTATGTTGTATGGAGTGTGCCAGGTACTGTTGCACAGTTGTTGGCTGAGCACTGATACCTGGCCATTTACATGTGCATCCACCAATAGACAGACAGATGCTATATATGTGAGATATGTTGTATCATAACAGTCGAGTAGCATGTGTAGTATGTGTGCCAAATTCTGCTGACATATATTGCTGATATCAGGTTATTTTCTTTTTCAAGTACATGGCTCACCCGCGGAATCCCGCTTACTCCACAGCTGAGGATGAGGAGATACACCAGAGCCTGTTGCGGGATAATGCAATACACTTTTCCCGCACCAGCCAGAATCAGCAGGAGAGGGCTGCACTGTGGCAAAACCTGGTCCATCGGGTAAATGACATAGGCACGCATAATAGGACATATGAGCAGGTACGACATCACTGCAGTGATTTAATCAGAAATGTCCGTCAGCGTGAGTCAGATATCCACAGACAACAGGTCACCACAGATGGTGGGGTGGCTACACATCCCCCACACACCAGACTGGAAGGACTACTCATGAGTGTAGTGGCTCCAGTCCGCCAGCAACAACAACAGCAGCAGACATGCATTATGATGGAGGCTGGAGCCACGCAGCAGCAAGACAGTGAGCGTGCAGGTAATATGCCATATGTATAGTTGACTGTTGTGTACACTGGTAGTTAATGCATGTGTGAGGTGTGTCCTTGGTTTGTAGCTGTCACCATAGTATTTAATGTGCAAGTGTGATATCCTCAATATTAGCAGCTGACCTGTGAAAGGCGACTGTTGTACTACTGACCTGTATCATACTCAGTAACAATGGCACAGTTGTGCCCACTGACATTAGTTTCTTCACGTCTGCAGGTCCCTCCGGTGTAACAGCAATGCAGCCTATCCATGCTGGTGAGTGTGTATTAACAATACCTGTAATAGTCTTGATAGTAATAGTAATATTAGGCTCACTTAGTAGTGTTCTTTGTATGCATGTAGGTGTGTCTGTGTCTGTGTGTTGATATCACGCATACTGAGTAGTGTACAAAAGTGTACGTGTGCATGTGTGCATGTGTGCACCTGTGCATGTGTGCATGTGTGCATGCATGTGTGCACCTGTGCATGTGTGCATGTGCACATGTGCGCATTTGCACGTGTGCATGTGTGCATGTGCGCATGTGTGCACCTGTGCACGTGTGCATGTGTGCACCTGTGCACGTGTGCATGTGTGCATGTGTGCACCTGTGCATGTGTGCATGTGTGCACCTGTGCATGTGCACATGTGTGCATGAGTGCATGTGTGCACCTGTGCATGTGTGCATGTGTGCACCTGTGCATGTGTGGATGTGTGCATCACTGGTAATGTATAGACATTGTAAACTGTGTTTCCTGTTTCCCCTCCCACAGGTTCTGGTGCTTCTCTGGTTTCATGTAGCAGGGAACCTGAATCAGGTGCCATGGGTACTGATAATGATGACATCTGTGTAATGGCATAGGAAGGTATGCCAGGGTCCGCCACTGGTCAGCCAATTGACAGTACACAGCTGTCGACCCCATCAATGCGCACAGTTATCCTGCCAATACACCCTTTGTCACCAATGTCCCTAGGTGATGGACAGCATACAGTGGACATTGACCAGGGTAATGTGGTATCTGTGGCACATGCCTCCCCACACAGGAGCCATGGGCATGGCCCAGAGATGGTACCACACAGACAGATGTCCAGGGGTTCTCGTGGGAGCATCCGTGGGCATACTGCCCCTGTCAGACATGCCCACAGAGGTCTTACATCCTCAGCTATGTTTCAGGCTGTCATGCAGGCACAGTCACGTATGGAACAGTACACCAGACAGGGTCTGAGGGAGCTGACAGCATGTCGCACAGCCATGACTGACAGTATGCATGACATTGCGGCTGCAATCCGTAATTTCACCGATGTCATAGATAGACGTTGTGGGGACATATTAGACCGGTTCCGCAACTACATGTCCATGAGCCAGGCCGATGGTGGACGGTTGAGGCGTCAAAGTGGGCGTATGCCAGCAACAGCAGCAGCTTGCAGTCGTCACGGACAACAACAGGGCCGCGGCCACCCACATAGTGCCAGCAGCAGCCCCAGCAATGCTGGGTCTGTGCTATCATCAGACCGCCCCAGCAGACCACGTGCACGTGGCTCTGGCCAGGCCCGACAGGGATCTGTGTCCAGTCAACGAACACCTGCTTCTGATGAGAGTACCCAGTCTGGGTTGGTACCGGATATGGTCCGTAGCACCCCTGCAAGGCACAGGTACCGTGTCCGTGGCCAGAGACACTGATCTGTATGACCTGGCAGGTACAGTCTGTGGCTGTCCACAAGCACCAGTATTTGGCAGCCATGAGGTGGAACTGTGTGCATCCATACACACATGCGAATTGACAACACCTAGGGCTACCGCATAAACATGCACACTGCATCAACATTGCCCCACCTTGCACTGCTGTCCCTCACCAACACACATACACATACATGTCAATCGGTGGTATCGGTGGCTGACTCAGGCAAACCAAGTTCACACCCTGTGCATATGATGAAATTGTGCCACCTCCTGTAATCTGTAACATCAGTGCAGGTACAGGTTAACATGTTGCTGATGCACAGGGCGACTACATAGATGTGTAGTAATAGTATCTTGTTGTTAACAGTACTGTGTGCTGGAATAATTGTGGGTATATCACAGCATGCCTGATGCAGTAAGGGTGTGATTGTCATGTACTGTTGTCTACACCCATGGTAAGTACCATAGTGTATCATCTGCACATGTCGGCATACTGGTGGTAAGGATGTCAACAGAAGGCTACATACATAGGTAGCACAGGGGATAAGGTAATGAATGTATTAATATGCAATGATGGACATGTAAACTGCAAGTGGCATGTTGCCTACACTGGACTCTGCAATGCGGATGTTTGAGGATGTTGATATGTGTGCAGTACTACACGACTGGTACAGGACACACAGGAGCACCCTAGCACTGCAAGCTCACATCTCATACCATGCTAGACAGCCCCAACACACAAAACTAACTGTCACAGGAGGGAGAGTACCCATACATGTCAGGGATACTGTGGTGGCAGGCCAGGTAGCACACATCCTACTACGTATGGAACCACTGAGTGAAGGCTCAGTGTCTGTTATTTGACATGTATTTTACTGCAGGCATGAGCACATGGGTTTCCATCCAGTTATTGTACATCCTGACAGTACATGGTCTGTACACTTGTGTGCGCTGAGACTGGACTCTAGCCATCTGACCTGTGTATTTCCATGTACATGTGCATAGTGCCTGCATATTTGCAGTGTTACCTACTGGAAGTGGTTCAGCTTGTTTGTTGTACAATGGACTACATGCAGCCCTGCTTACTGTAGCTTTGTTTGCATGCATGTTTGCTTGCAATTACCCTGGAATACTGATCCCACCTGCAATGCATAGTTACAGAGCTTCTGTGGACTCCTAGTGACATCTGCATAGCTTACTATATGTATGTCCATGTCTTACTTGACAGAATGTCACTGTTTGTCCTGTTCACATGTACGTTGCCTGTGACACATTGCATATGACTTACCTGGCATTTGTCCACGTGAGCAGTCATATATGCTACTGCTAACTAATCACAGGCACTACACCCTCACATATTCATCTTCTGTTGAACCACCTGCTTCGCTAGGGACGGCTTGCACCTGTCACTCCTGGGCTTTCAGATATTGGCAAAGGCTCTTACTTCCCCCATAGTGCCTATGTTAGGCAAGGCTCAAATGACAAACCCACCTTCATAGGTATCACAAGGGATAAGAAACTAAGAGTAATGCTACCCAACGCCAGAAGTCTACACCTCAAGATGCATGCACCCAAAACTCTCCTTGGCATGGAGAACATCGATATCTGTGCAGTAACAGATGCCTGGTTTAGGGCTACTGAGAGCACCCCAGCACTACCAGGTTATACCTCATACCATGCTTTTCAGCCCCAAAACTTGGAAGAACCACAAATGGAGGGGGAGTATTGATATTCATCAAAGATACCCACACCTCCAGGTTGGTGGCAAAGCACCAAGCATCAGAGACTATCCATGTGCAACTAACAATGGGTGAAACTGCCTTCCAGGTTATAGCCTGCTACAGACCACCCTTCCAAACCCAAGAACTGCACTCGGCCATCCTGTGAAAAGTGGAAATATGAAGGTCTCTCCAAACACCATTATATTGGGCGACGTCAACTACCCAAACATGGACTGGGAGCATGACTCTAGCTCCAACACCCTAGGCCAAAGATTCCTGGAATATATGAGCTCAAATGCTATGGAACAACTTGTTACCACTCCCACAAGAAGGTGAAACATACTGGACCTGATCATCACCAACATGGGGACTCTATGCTCCAGACCAGAAGTGTATCCCTCCCTGGTAAGATCGGACCATGATCTAATCTCACTGGATATTCACATCCCGACCCCACCCCCTGCCCAGAACACCACAGTGAACAACTTCTCTAAAGCAAATTCACATTCCTCAAAACTGAGGTGGAAACCTTCAAAGCCCCTGGGCCTGTGGAAACTACAGACCAAACCGCAGATTCCTCTATAAATGCATTCTATGGACACCTTCAGGAATGCATGGGTCATGTGATCCCGAATAAAATCAAGACCCAATCCTCCAAAGGCAGACGTCCTGTCTGGTGGACCCCAGCCATAAACAAACTACACAATAGAAGGAGGAAGCTACTAAATGATACACAAAATCCCAAAAAGGGAAGGCATCACTGATCAGTATTAGCAAATAACTACAGGCACTCATAAGATTGTCTAAGGCCAGCTTCGAGAGAAATTGCACAGGACACTAAGGATAATCACAAGGCTTTCTTTAGTTATGTTAGGAACCTGGGTGGTAATTCCCAGATATGCTCAGAGGTAGTCCAAAATGTCAATAAAAACACCAAACCCACAGACATTGCCAACATTCTAGCTGACAGGTTCAGTGCAAACTACTCACCCCCCTCCACATCGAAAGGGCAAATATGTATCCCAGCAGAGTGCTGCCCCCCTGACATCTCAGATGCTCAGTTAAGAGCCGCCCTCTCCAAAGCGATACACACTGCATCAATGGGACCAGACAGTGTCCCAGGCTGTGTCCTACCTGACCTCCAAGACGTGCTACAACCAAACATAAAACTACTGTTCAATCCCAGCCTTACTACAGGATATGTGTCCAAAGTGTGGCGTACAGCAACAGTGGTCCCACTACAGAAAGGTGGCGCCTCAATGGATCCTGGACACTATCGCCCCATAAGCCACACAAGCTTGGTCTGCAGAGCTATGGAAAGGATCATCATGGACCACATAAATATAGATATTGGGGACGTACAGACACTGATTCATACCCAGTTTGGCTTTGTTAAGGGCAGATCCTGCCTCTCAAACATGGTTGATTTCTTTGAAACAGTCACCAAGGCCATTGACAAGGGGAAGGTGGTCCACACAGCCTACCTGGACCTCGCAAAAGCCTTCAAAACAATACCCCATTCGGGCATTCTAGAGAAGATCACCAGCTTAAATATGAGCCCCTATGTCACTAGATGGATTGCACACTGGCTCAAGGACAGAACCCACATGGTTAGAACTGCTGGAGCCATGCCAGACTCCAAACCAGTTACAAGTGGTGTCCCACAAGGCTCAGTCCTGGGACCTCTCTTGTTTGGTATATATTTATCGGAGGTACAGGCCAACACGGAAGGTCTGTGGCTGACCAAATATGCAGATGACTGCAAACTGGCCGCCATAATTGACTCTCCAGCCGACACAAGCATCTTCCAAAGGGGCCTCATAGAAACAGACAACTTGTGCCAGAGCCATGGCCTCCAGCTGAATGCAAAAATGTGTATAGCCATCCCCTTTGGCAAAAACAAACTGCCCACAAAGTACCACATATGTGGTACTCCATTATGTACAGAAGAAGTAATTAGGGACCTGGGGACCCAAGTTGATAGCAATCTCTCATTTGACAACCACCTGGCCAAAGTGGTTAGAAAGGTATTGTATATAGCCCACCCCATCATGAAGGGATTCACATCTACATTAGGGGAGGACATTGTGCCTCTTTACTCATCCCTCATCAGGCCCATAATTGAGTACAATCCCCCTGTTGGGATGTACCTTACTAGACACCTGCAGCAACTGAAAAGACCCCACAAGTACCTCACCAAAAGGATCAAAGGGCTCAAACAGATGCCATATGCTGACCGGTTAAAGAAACCCCAGCTCTACTCAGTGGCATACCGCCTGTTCAGAGGCGATCTGTGCTTAATGTATAACACCATGTCAAACCCGGAATTAATGGGCATGCTGCACCTGAGAATATCCAAATCCCATCGGGCTACACGCTTGAGAGACCTGAACCTCAGCACTGAAATGAATAGGACATGCTGGAGGGACAGATTCATAACCCAGAGGCTCACTTCACTCTGGAATAAAATCCCAGTACAGGTTAGGCAGAGTCCCTCATTGACTCTCTTCAAGAGGAATCTTGAGTGGATGGGACATTGTCGGTTTACCCCGGGTATCACTTCTGTGTCACTGTTAGACAGAGGCACAGTATACTAACCTCAGAAAAGGACATGGCAAGATATATTTACAATGGATGGCGCCAGCCAAACACATTCTGGCTAGGTTCTTAAATGCCCTAGGGCAGATAGCCTAGTATGAAGCTATGAACCTATGAACCTATGTACCTTGTTCCCCATTGGCCCTATGTGCTGTTAATCACCATGGCAATCACAATACTATGGTAGCATGTGCAAAGGTAATTTGTCAGTCATCTCTATGGTACAGTTGTGGAATATGTGGGTCATGTGGCAATGTCACAGCTGCCACATTTACACAGTCAACCCTCTCCCTTACACATGGACATACAACACATGTATGAGAGGAACCATATAGCCAAACTGGGGACTAAGCACTGTGAACCCAGTACTGGCATAACCTGTCAGGTGGCATGCAATACTACAGTGACTACAATACCAGTCTGATGTAGACATACACTGACAGCAATACAAGCACGTGTACACACTGGGCCATTCATGGAGCCTTAGAATAGCATCCTGCCTGAGTGGCACACACCTCAGCAGCTGGCACACAGGCATATGTTATGCCTGAACCCATCATACATAACACATAGCACACAAATCCTGTGTGCCAAACAGTCACAGCCTGTACGGCTAGACAACACACCTGCCACAGTTGTGTTAGCTACCTTTATTGTCCAGTACAGTGTTGTCACGCTCACCAGGCTGGACAAGGTGAAGGTCACAGTGATATGCCCGTGAGGCACTATATGGTCCACCACATAACACAAGCATACAGGTCAGTCAGAGGCATGGACACATATGACTCAGTCATTGTCCATGCCACATACCTTCTCCTGCTGTACTTATAGGGTGCTGACATCATCAGTGTTTAGAAAGGGGAATATGCATCCTGTATTGTGTTTTCCCAGTTGCCAAAAGGGACATTACGCTTACATAGACTTTCACACACTGAGCATTTGCAGGATTCAAACCCCTACCTAACTATGTTATGACACTGCAGATGGACGCATTAGCGGAGCATGTTATTCGCATTACTGAAAGGTTTCCCTTCTCCTGCTGTACTTATAGGGTGCTGGCATCATCAATGTTTAGAAAGGGTAATGTGCATCCTGTAGTCTGTTCTCCTAGTTGCCAAAAGGGACATTTCCCTCACACAGACTTGCACACACAACAACCCCACTCACACTGAGCATTTGTAGGATTCAAACCCCTACCTAAGAAGGTTATGACATTTGAGACGGATGCATTAGCAAAGGGCGCTATTCGCATTACTAGGAGATTTCCCTTCTCCTGCTGTACTTATAGGGTGCTGACATCATCAGTGTTTAGAAAGGGGAATGTGCATCCTGTAGTGTGTTTTCCTAGTTGCCAAAAGGGGCATTTCCTTCACACACACCAACCCCACTCACAGGATTCAAACCCCTACCTGACTATGTTATGACACTCGAGACAGATGCATTAGCAGAGCGCACAAATCGCATTACTGGGAGGTTTCTCTTCTCCTGCTGTACTTATAGGGTGCTGACATCATCAGTGTTTAGAAAGGGGAATGTGCATCCTGTATTGTGTTTTCCCAGTTGCCAAAAGAGACATTTCTCGCACACAGACTTGCACAAACACCAACCCCACTAACACTGAGCATTTGCAGGTTTCAAACCCCTAACTAACTATGTTATGACACTTGAGATGGACACATTAGCGGAGTGCGCTATTCACATTACGGGGAGGTTCCCCTTCTCCTGCTGTACTTATAGGGTGCTGACATCATCAGTGTTTAGAAAGGGGAATGTGCATCCTCTAGTGTGTTTTCCCAGTTGCCAAAAGGGGACAGCTCCCTCCCACAGACTTGCACACACACCAACCCCACTCACTGAGCATTTGCAGGATTCAAACCCCTACTTAACTATGTTATGACACTTGAAACAGACGCATTAGTGTAGCGCGTTATTAACATTACTGAGAGGTTTCCCTTCTCCTGCTGTACTTATAGGGTGCTGACATCATCAGTGTTTAGAAAGGGGAATGTGCATCCTGTGGGGAGGCAGATGCCAAGCACACTCTGGCTAAGCTGTCATTCCCTAGGGCAAACAGCCTAGTGTTGACCTCTACACCCATATGTTTAATTGTCAAATGCACATTATTTGTTGCTGATAGACTGTTTGCAGGTCTTTATTGCCATAGCATTCCCTGTTTGTATGAACAACTTGTGTATCTGTGGAAGATGTTTGCATGTGGGAGGGATCCACTATATCACGTATGTCTCTGTAGTCATTTAACTGTGTGCACTGGGCAGATTGCTGTAATGTGGTTGGTTCCTGGAATAACACGTACAAATACCAGATATGTGTGGCCAACTGCTAAACTGAGATTTGGCCTAAGTGTGTGAGCATGCCCAGTTCAACCTTCCCATGGCACGTTGTCTGACATATGTCTCATTTATCAAAGTGTGTGAGCATGCCCAGTGTGAGCTTTCCATATGTTGAACTCTGCAGCCCACCACATTTGTGGATGAGTGTGAACTTCAACAAATATCTCCCGTTTATGGTTGTGTGTTGTGTGTCATGTTGTGTAGTTACTGTCCGACTGCTTTGTGTGTGAACACAACAGGGATTATACTGTGCCTGCAGGGTTTGCATGGGTTACTTTGCATACAGTTGTCAACATACTTTCATACTGACCTAACACTGTAGTACAGTATAGTGTACTGGTTCAGTACTTTGTGGTGGACAGTATCCTGGGCTTTAGTCCTATCACTGCTTTACATTTCCATAGTGTGCACAACAGCCTGGTTAAGGGCCAGTTGTGCACATCTGACCATGTTGCATTATGTTTAGATATGAACTACTTAAACCAGGCTTGTCCAAAATTGGTAGTGTATTCCACAACATAGGTGTACATTTGCAAACACTAGCGATGTGCCCTAGGCCATTTCTAATGCTAGTCGGAGAGTGTGTTTGTCCTTCGACACACATTGTAAGTGGAGTTTGCCATGACATATGTCATGGTTAGTATACTGTGCCTCTGTCTACCTGTGACATAACAGTGATACCCAGGGTAAACCTATCATCTCCCATCCACTCATCAAGATTCCTCTTGAGGAGAATCAATGAGTGACTCTATGGATAGCCTGTACTGGGAGTTTACTCATGGGTGGGGGTGGCTTCTGTGATATGGATCATGCAGTACAGCTTGTCCTATGTAAGTCAGTGCTGGGGTTCAGGTCTCTCATGTGCATAGCTCACTGCCATTCAGATTGTACAAGGTGCAGCATGTTTATTGATACCAGCTTGGACATGGCTTTATACATCAGGCACAGCTTGCCTCTGGGTGGGCAGTATGGCAGTGTGTGTAGCTGCAGTTTGTTTAATCAGGCAACACATGGCATCTGTGCAAGCTCTTTGATACTCCTGGTGAGGTACTGTTGGGGACTTCACAGTTGATGGAGGTGTCGGCTGAGGTACATCCCACAGGGGCTATTGTTGTCGATTGTAATGCTGATGAAGGATGACTGCAGAGCCACAATGACCTCCCCTTATCTAGATCTGACAACCTTCATGATTAGGTGGGTATATGGTATGTTTCTGTGAACACTACAGCCACATGTTTGTCCAATGCAGGATATCTATCACCTTGTGTCCCCAAGTCTCTCATTACATGTTAAGTACGTAATGGGTTAACACCTATGTGATAATTGGTGGGCACTTACTGCATATCCATGGGGGTTGACTATACAGTTTTCTGCAATTAGCTTGCTGACATGGCTATGGCACCAGTTGTCTGTTTCTATGTGGCCATTTTGTGGGATGCTTGTGTCAGCTGGAGGGATATATATGGTGAGCAGTTTGTAGTCCTCTGCAAACATGTTCAGACACAGTCCTTCCATGTTGGCCTGTACCTATGGGACATATATACCAGACGAGGGAGATCCCAGGACCAAGCCTTGTGGGATGCCAGTTATATCTGGTTTGTAGTCTGACATGGCTGCAGCATGTCTGACCATGTCTGTTCTGTCCTTGGTCTGGTTTGCAACCCCTCTACTGACATAGGGGTTTATATTTAAGCTGGTGAGCATATCTATAATGAACACGTAGGGTATTGTATAGATGCCTTTGCAAGGTCCAGCTACGCTGTGTGGACCACATTGCCCTCAACAATGACCTTAATGACTGTTTTAAATGAGTCAAACATGTTTAGCGGCAGGATCTGCATTTAAGAAAGCCACACTGGGTAGGGTCCGGTGTCAGTAGGTCCCCAATATCTTTATGTCTGCAGTACATGCTGATCCTTTCCATAGCTGTGCAGACCAAGCTTCTCAGGATTCTGGGGTGGTAGTTTTCAGTATCCATTCAGGCAACACCTTTGTTGAGAAGGACCACTGTTGTTGTACACTGCTCTTTGGGTACATATCCTGTGGTAAGGCTGACATTGAGCAGTAGTGTGATTTGGCATTCCATTCGTCTTGGAGTCCATATTGGACTCAGCCCAGGACACCATCTCATACCATTGCTGCTGTGTGTTTTGCTTTGTAGATGCTGGCTGTTACCTCAGCATCTGCAATGTCAGGGGGCCAGCAGTCTGCTTGGAAAGATATTTTGCATTCTGGGGTTGCACTGCACCTGTCAGGATGTATGTTGGCAATATGTGTGTGTGTTTGGTATGTTGTTTGTGATATTTGTGTGATTCAGAGCATATCTGTGAATTCCCAACACGGTTCCTACCATCAGTTGTGGAAGCCTTGGGATTATCCTTAGTGTCCTGTACAATTTGTATCTTCATAGGTTCATAGGTTCATACTAGGCTATCCACCCTAGGGCATTTGTTAGCCAAGCCAGAGTGTGTGTGGCTTTCGCCACCCCTTGCTATGTTGAAAGAATTGCTTGAAACCACCACGAAATAAATCCAACAACATTTAATGATAAAAACAAAAACAGAAACAAGCGCTTTCACGCAATAAAATTGCGCTTCCTCAGGTTACAATCTCACTGAAATTTTCATTGTCTTTTATACCAAATCATCAAGTACAATCATTCAATTAATTCAAGAATCAACACATTGTTAGCATAAAATTCATCGAGATTCATATTAACAGCCTAAAATTCCATTTAAAAACTGAACAGATCATTTATAGTATTTAGATACTCAGTAAATTCCACCATTTAAGATTTCATCAGCAAGCTAACATCAAAAAATACATAAAGTATCAACAATTGGTGGTAGTATACCTCACTGATTATAATTGAGGAAGTAATGCCCATATTTGGAAAGAAGCTTGCTTAGGGTATGACATTACTCATAAATCATGTTACCAAGTTAAAGCACCAAAGTTATTATTTTATATTGGGTTCGTGGGTACAAAGGCATAAGACCAAGGTATTAATTCTGATAATAAAACAACACATGAACAAAAATAAAACAAAGCAAAATAAAATGAAATAAGATAAAATATAGTAATCAAAAAACAAACACTGCTGACGAAAGTGCAGATAGCCAAAATTTATACTGATGTGCTCCACAAAACATTAACAAAGATCTTTAACAATATGCGGAGACCAGCTAACACAAAGTAGTTAGTTATCTAGATGCACGCACACACGCGCAAACAAAACAAATACCAGACATCATCATCAGGGTTGTACTACCAGCATAAATATAGCAATGATGTTACATGCCATTGCTAACCAAACCATGACGATAAAGTCATATTTATTGTAACAGATTATGTGCAGGTTACATTAGATAGAGTAATAAAATAACAAAATATAATAAATGAAAAAAACAAAACGGCCAAACACCAAGCAACTAGGCTCACAGCACAGTGGTGATTATAAGCTCCATTACATCTCCAATGGACGCTGTTTACTATTCGAACTGGAACCTTAAGTATTCAAATAATCGAAATAGGAATTTAATATAAATAAAACCGACCAATGACATAAAATATATATGTTAACTATGAAACATTAAATGACCAGTCTGAAAAATAACAATATATAAAAAAGGCTATCATACTAACAAATATGTAAAGTTTTATGCAAAAAAACCCTTAGTCACAAAAAATATCTACACAAAAAAGGTTGTTATCCACACCAGAGGTCGACACCAAGTAGTACCATTAAAGGCACATTAACTAATCAGACCCAAGTTAATATTACAACCACAGTAATGACGTATAGGGTCTATATACATAAAGGTGTACGTATGGAAGTGATACATGGAATACATGAGAAAATTTCTTCACCTCATTTTCTAATCACATTGAACATTATGTCAATGTCATCAATTAAATAGGAATAATGACCAAAGTCATGACACAATTTAAATCCGGGTAGTTCCATACGATGTAAGGTGCCCAGGCAGATTATCAGACCATCTCCATAAAAACTAAAATAAAATAGCAATACATTGTGACAGAAATATTAACTGTAAAAATTGTGCAATATGCATATTAACATTAGCAGATGAAAAATAATGTAAAACACCTTAGACTTTTGTCATGGTGAGCCACCCTATTCAAGTCATTGATCTTTATAAAAAGATCCTAGTTGTAGGGCATCAATGATATAACACATATTAAAAGTTCTTAATTAAATTAAGCACAATAAAATGAATCAGCTAAGTGGGTCCTGACAAGGCTGGTCGAAGATTGACCACGGTATTCAAACCAGGTGGTATATGGGCTTTGAGTCTCAGGATCCACCTTAATTCAAAGGTTTCCAAGGTGTTCATGTGATCACCCTCCCTCCTATTGTGGTCTATTATTTGCAAGACCTGAAACACAAAACTGTGTTTAGGGTGAGCAATGCAATGCAAAGCCAATGCATTAGTAGAATTGTTCCTTCTTATATTATAGATATGATCATATATCCGATCCCTTAGCCTTCGCGAAGTCAGCCCCACATAGTAACTGTCACAGAGATTACAGGTGGCTAAATAAACGACATTTCTAGTATTACAATTTGCATAAAACATAGATTTTGTTCTTAATTCAGCACCCGGGGCAGTAAAGCCACACTTCTTGGTAATATATCCACAAAGAGAACATTTTCCGCATGGAAAAGTGCCTGTTTTTAATTGAGACCTAACATCAGTAGGTGTAGTAACTAATTTTTCTTTACATAAAAGCCTTTTTATGTTCATACAATTCATAAATCTAAAAGCTGGTTTCTCACTAACAATTTCTAGGACAGCTGTGTCTGATAGTAAGATCTTCCAATTATCTCTCACTATATTGGTTAAATATTGCACATCACCAGTATATTTTATATCATATGGTATTTTATTAGCCATATTTTTGGTAGATCTATAAGGTTTGAAAAACTTTTTAGCCTGGAACATAGTGTTGTCAAACATGGATTCCATCACGTCATCAATCAGCTTCAAGGGATATCCCCTATCCATGAAATATTTCTTCTGGGTGTCAATTAAATTAAGAGCATCCGATTTATCACTACATATTCTAGCTATCCTGCTCATCTGATTCTTTATTATGTTCCGAAAGATATGACGCGGGTGTAAGCTGTCATAATGGAGGATCCCATTCCTCCAGCAGGATTTTCTATAAAGAGTAGTTACTAGCTCACATTGGATATCTTTCTTAATAGTGATATCCAAAAAATTTATACTATGCTTAGAAAATTCATGGCTAAACTTAAAAAACGAAGTAATACTATTCATATAGCTGATGAACGAAATAAGACTAGCTTCATCCCCATTCCATAACACTAGAATGTCGTCAACAAAGCGTCTGTATAAAACGACATTGGCAAACTTAGGATCATTAAAGATGTGTTCCTTTTCCCATTCAAGTACAACAAGATTAGCATATGCATTAGCACAGGGGGTGCCCATGGCCACCCCCCATGTTTGTGCATATGCCATATTATCATATAGGAAAACATTATTATTCAGGACAAGGTCCAACAAGCAGCATACATTCATAATTTCACCATTATCAATATTTAGTTGTGTCATATGGGTTCTTATTGCATTTAAACCATACTCGTTGGGGATATTGGTAAAGAGACTCTCAATGTCTAGTGTTACTAGCAAGGTTTTATCTGTTATTTTATCTGTTACCATATTTAATTTCAGATCATCTAACAGTCTAAAAGAATCAAGTAGGATAGTAGGTACTTTCTTCACAAGTATTCCCAATCTAGTTTGTATATATGAAGATGCATTTTGAGTTACCCAATGGTCACCTGATACAATGGGACGCAAAGGGGGTGGATACTTGTCCTTATGCAGCTTGGGCAAACCTTTGATAATAGGAATCAAAGGGAATTCTATCATCAAAAAGTCATACAAAGACTTATCAATGGATCTGGTCATTAGCATGTCATATAGTGTATCATGAACATATTGTGTTATAGATCCTATACGCGATTTATCAATCTTCTTATATGCAGTGTCATTACTCAACATATTTAACATTAATTGATGATAGAAAACTGCATCCATCGCTACAATCCCCCCTCCCTTATCTGCTGGCTTAAATACAAGCTTGGAGTCATTACATAATGCTTTTAGCTCAGAGCTTTCTTCCATATTTAAATTAATAAAGATGTTCTTTTTTTCATAACTATCATAGTAGTGGTAAAAGTCCCGCTCACATGTTTTCAAGAAACAATCAACAGTGTGTATAAGTGGGGGCATAAAAGTACTTTTTCTCCTACAGACAGAGTTGCTCCATTGATTGTCAATGGAATTGGGTAAATTATCTTTGAACAACATCTTAAGAGAGAGTTTCCTACAGAACTTTCGTAACCCTATTAAGGTATCAGATATATTGCTATGCTGGGAGGGAATAAAGGACAAACCCTTATTCAAAATATTTGATTCATTCAGTGTAAAAGTCCTAGATGACAAATTAAAAAACAGACAGTTCAAACTTTCATTCTTCTTCTCTGCTCCGGTGCCTCCCCTGATAGTTTCCTTTTTCCTCTCCCCCGGCTGTTGGAACGAGCACGTACTATCTCTTTGTATGGGAGGGGAAAATTTAAAGGCATAGGTGCCGTGAACTTATTGCTCATACCGGCTACTTTAGGTTTGGCACCCAATGCGTTTTGATGAACCAATCCCTGCTGGTTGCAGGGTAAAGAAGAGATAGGTGTATCAGACAAAGTAGATGTTTCAATTATAACATTGTCCACATGCAGTCCAGCTTCAGTCATTTCGCTCTGTACAGCCACAGAGTCTTTATTAGCGGAACCGGAGAAAGTTTCCACTTGACCAAGATGTGTTTTATTATTAATAATTGGGCTAGATCTCGGCCATACAAAGATACGGCCGAGACAAAAATCCTCAATGTCAGGGGGCCAGCAGTCTGCTTGGAAAGATATTTTGCATTCTGGGGGGGGGGGGGGTTGCACTGCACCTGTCAGGATGTATGTTGGCAATATGTGTGTGTGTTTGGTATGTTGTTTGTGATATTTGTGTGATTCAGAGCATATCTGTGAATTCCCAACACGGTTCCTACCATCAGTTGTGGAAGCCTTGGGATTATCCTTAGTGTCCTGTACAATTTGTATCTTCATAGGTTCATAGGTTCATACTAGGCTATCCACCCTAGGGCATTTGTTAGCCAAGCCAGAGTGTGTGTGGCTTTCGCCACCCCTTGCTATGTGAATATTATGGCCATTTATGATTTGCTTTGCTGTGCCTCTGTCTGGACGTGACACAGTGAAGACCCCCAGTGTAACTCTACGATCATCCATCCACTTGGCAAGATTCCTGTTGAAGAGCGTCAGTGAGGGGCTCTGCCTAACATGGAGTGGGATTCTGTTCCAGGGTGTGGGGAGCCTTTGGGTTATGTATCTGTCCCTCCAGGATATCCTATTGTATTATATGTTGAGGTTGACATCTCTCAGTCTCACAGCTCCGATGGCTTTGAGTTTTCTGGGGTGGAGCATGTCCATTACTCCTGTGTTGGACATGGCCTTGTACAACAGGCATACAATGCCTCTGTGTAGGCAGTATGTGACTGCATTCAGCTGGGGTGTCTACAGCCAGGCAGCATATGACATATTTGAGACCCTTTATCCTCTTGGTGAGGTACCTTTGAGGTCTTTCTAACTGCTGCAGGTGTCAGGTAAGGTACATCCCATATGAGGCATTGTACTAGATTAGGGGTGTGATAAGAGAACAGTATAGGGGCACAATGACCTCTGTTGATGTAGATGTGAATCCTTTCATGATACGGTGTCCAATGTAGACAGTCTTCCTAGCCACATTGGCAATATGAGTGTCACATAACAGGTTACTGTCCACTTGTGTCCCTAGGTCCCTGATTACTCCTTCCATACATAATGGATTACCACCTATGTGGTAATTTGTGAGTACCTTGTTTGGTATTTGGTGGGACATTCATACTATCCAGTGTCTTCAGGACGGCTGGGTGGGGTTCCTGTGTGTGAGAGTGTGGTCTGTAGCATGCTACAGACTGTACAGCAGTCTTGCCTACGGTTAGTTGCACATGGGTGGACTCCAATGCCTTGTGCATTGTCAGTTACCTGGACATATGGGTGTCTGTGCTGAATATGGATACTCACCCTCCTTTTATGTTTTGTTCCAGGTTTTGGGGCCATGGCACATGATATGTGGTATAACCTGGTAGTGCAGGTGTGCTGTCAGGAAGCTTGCAGCAGGTTTCTGTCACTGCACAGACATCGATGTTCTCCATACTGGGGATGACCTCGGGAGCATGCATATTGGGGTTTACACATCTGGCATTGGTCAGCATTACCCTTATGTTTCTTTCCACTTATGTTTTGTAGGGTGGTGGGTTAGTCTTTTCAGCCTTGCCTATGAAAGGCTCTATGGAGGTGGAAAAAGCCTTATCCAATATCCAGACGCCCAGGGGTAACAGGTGCAAGCCATCCCTGGAACAGCTGCGTGGCTTGTCAAGCATGACATCCGAAGCAGACAGACATTGGATCCCCTTGGAATGACACCAGCAATTGTGCCACTTGGTATAACTGATCATCCCGTGTTTGTACTGTGGCATCATTCTTGGTGAGGGTAGGATGCTGCAAATGGTCAGTGTCATACCAGCCTGGACTACATAATAAGAGAGCTCATCTATGTCTCTTTTCATGTAGTGCGGGGAGGTACATCTCAGGTCATTCACACCAGCGTGGACTATGACTGCATCATATTTCTACTTGCTTTGGGGTGACCTGCATACTTGTGTTATGTGGCGTATTGTGGCAGCCTACAGGCAGCTTACTGTACCCTTTCCCTTGTTCAGTCTGGTGTGCGGGACAGCAGTGTGTCTCACTATGGAGTCACCTATTACAACTGTATCAGGCATGTTGTTTCTCCTTCTGGCCTGTGACTGTTTGGCACACCAGCTTTGTGTACTATGTGTTGCATGTACTATGTTTGGAGGTTGTTTGATTGGGTGTCTGCTTTGGAGGCCTCTGTTGGTGTAGTGTGTTTGTAATTCGAGCCTCCAGGAATGTTTTTCTGTGTTTATGTCTTTGGTTTGCAGTTGTGATAGGTCTATGTGGGACTGGGTTTGTGGTGTGTGTGGTTACCTTCTCCTCCTGACTAGTTTTCGGAGTACTGAGTTGAGGGAGCTCAGCCTCCAGTTTGGATAGATGGTTGCATCTCTCACATATATTTGTATTTCTTGGGGGGAGTTGGGGGTTGTCTGTGTACTTGGGGCAGGTGTAACATTGCCTCAAGATTCAAAGATTCAACTTGTTGTGGCTGGCCTTAGTGGATTGTATGTGTGGTCATATTTTATTGCCATACTACTGATCAGTGATTACTTCATTTTTTTATGTTTTCTCTATCATGTAGTAGCTTCCTCATTCTCTTGCATGGTTTGGTTATGGCTGGTGTCCACCATGCCAGATGCCTGCATGTATGGCATTGTGTCTTGTTTTAACTTAGGATTGCATAATCCAAGCATTCCTGGCAGTGTTCATGGAATGGCTGTATTACAGGTTCTGAGGTGTGGCCCATATTTTGCACCTGCACAGGACCTTTAATGGATTCCACATCAGTTTGGAAGAGTACAAATATTGCTTTACACATGTTTTTCACTGTGGTTTTCTGGCCAGTGACTGTGGTCAGGATTTGTATATCCAGTGTGATTACTCTATGGTCTGGTTTTACCAGTGAGCAATACACTTCTCGTCTTGCCATCCAGTACACATGTTGCTGATTATCACATCCAGTATGCTTATCCCTCTTGTGGGAGTGGTACGTTGTTCCTGGGCATTTTGGTTTATGGATTCTATGAACTTTTGTCCTACAGTGTTGGGGCTAGTATAATGCTCCCAGTCTATGTCTGTGTATTTTCAGTCACCCAATATAATGTGGTTTGGAGGACTTGATATATTCATGTATTCCAGCATAGGCCAGGTGCAGTTCCTGGTGTTGAGACAGTAGTCTGTAGCAGGCTATAAACTGAGGGGCAGTTTTAGCCACTGTTACTTGACCATGGCTAGTCCATGCTGCTTCTTGTTTTGGTAACAACATGGGGGGTGTGGTTATCCTTGACAATTATTGCTAGTCACCCTCCTTTTGTAGCTTGTTCCATGTTTTGAGGCTGTACAGCACAGTATGAGGTGTAACCTGGTAGTGTTAGGGTGCTGTTGTGAGCCTTGACCCAGTTTTCTGTTACAGCACAGATATCAACATTCTCCATACTGGGTGAGATTAGACTGCATGCATCTTGCTGTTTCGACTTCTGGCATTGGGTAGCATTACATCTAGGTTCTTATCCCTTCTGATACCTATGGAGGTAGGTTTGTGTTTTGAGCCTTACCTATTCAGGGCACGCTGTGGGTAACAACAGCCTTTGCCAGTATCCATATGGCCTGCACTGATAGGTGCACGCCAGTCCTAGCAGGTGGAGCATCATGTCATGCTCAGCATGTCATCCCAGGCTGGCACACATTGGATCCCCTTTGACTAACTGCGATACTTCAGCCAATTATTGCACTTGATCATCTCATTGTCATATTGTGGCATGATGCTTGGTGAGGGTAGGATGTTAGTCAGGGTCCTCAGGTGTGCATATAGTGCATGGTGTTACATTACTTAACACATGGCATTCATGCTTCAGGTGGTGCTGCAGGGCTGCCTCTGTCGGATGCACATATTACACTCCCTGTACATGTTTGTGAGCAGGTCATGTCATTTTAGGCATCCCTGTTATTATTTGAGTGAGTCAGAGGGGGTATCATTCCCAGGGTTCCTACTGAGCCAGTGTATGTGCTATGCATTGCCTCTTTTCCAAGGCCAGGGCATACTGGGCATGCCTCCTTCTACCTACTGGGGCAGGCTCAGGTTGTTCCTCCTCTGAGTCACGCTCTGCCTGTGATGCCCTTGGCAATGGTGGGGGGCTGCTTGGCCCGGCCCTATACTGGTCCTGCTGCAGCTGTTTTCGCAAAATCATATTATGTAGCATAGCACATACCATGACAATTTGGGTACATGTAGTTGGTGTGGACTGCAAGGCTCCACCAGATGTGTCCAGACACCGGAACCATGACTTGAGCAGGCCAAACACATGCTCTATTACATTACGTGTTTGTGCGTGTGCCTCATTATGGCGTTCCTGTTCAGGTGTGTGTGCGTTTCTGATGGGTGTCATCAGCCACAGCTCCAGTGCATAACCTGCATCCCCCACTAGGTGTCCGTGTGGGATGTCCCCATTGGCAAATGTCTGGTACAGCTTCGTCAAATGCCAGATGTGGGAATCATAGTAGCTCCCACGGCAGCCAGCACACACATTCATTATTATGCCCTGGGCATCACACACGACCTGGCAGTTGATGGAGGGGAAGCCCTTGCGTTAATGTAGGCCCTACCCCGATCACTGGCTGGTGCTTTGATGCGTATGTGCGTGCAGTCTATTGCACCCATTACCTCAGGGTATTCCGCTATTTGCTGGAATAGACGCATATTGCTGGCCAATACCTCACGGGCATTGGGGAAATATACATAATCACCGACATGTGCTGACATGGCATCCAGGAACTGGTGCAGTACCCTGGAGGCTGATGCCTGTGATATCCCCATCATATCACCAGTTGGCCTCTGGATGGTACCTGTTGCTAGTATTCTTAGGCCAACACATACCTTGGTTTCCACTGGGATGGGTTCCCCTCTGTTGGTTCTGTGTGTGAGGCGTGGCCTGCACAGCTCCACTATTTGCTGCAGGAGGTCTCTGTCCACTCTATAGCGCTCTACTATCTCGAGCTCATGTAACCCATGGTAGGTGACCCTGGGCCTGTACACTCTTCTCCGTCTCCTCACTGTGGGTTGTCTGGCACCATCTGCATTGTCACCACCCTCAGCAAGTCACCTATGTCTCATTATGACAGCTATGGCA
Organism: Protopterus annectens; assembly: GCF_019279795.1. Classification (NCBI taxonomy): domain Eukaryota; kingdom Metazoa; phylum Chordata; order Ceratodontiformes; family Protopteridae; genus Protopterus; species Protopterus annectens. The sequence goes on along the minus strand of NC_056730.1, from coordinate 300,531,302 downwards.
GCCCCTAACATTTCTGCTCTGAGTTCAGCTTTTTCAGTTTTCACTTCTAATAGCTTACTCCTGTCTTGCAGTGTCTCTTGAGAGAAACATCTTGCACTGCTGTTTGCAGATTTTTAAGTGTTGGGCTGAGCTACTATTCTGCTGTGTAATTGCCTGCTTGTAATTGTTTTCACCTGCTAGCTCCAGCAGTATTCCCTGCTAGCTTCCTACTAATTCTGTTGCTTCCTTTTTCCTTTCTGTTTCCTCAGGGGGGAGCAGTGTGTATACCAGCAGAAACACACTCACAGTGGCTTACACGCGCGCACACATGCTTACATGGTTCAGAATCTGCTTATTCGGGTTAAAACGTGCTCTCACCCATGCAAACAGTCTTACAAGTCTGCCAACAGGCTCCTACATGCTCAGTTTGCCCTACACTTGCGCACACCTGCGCAAACAGTGTTAAACATCTACCAACACGCTCCAACCTGCTCAGTCTGCCTTACACGCGCGCATACTGTCTTACTCGCGCTTCATGGCGTGCATGCACACCCAGCAAGAAACTTTGGTGTAGGCAACAGTGTACACCTTCCATTTCTCGACTTTCCCATGCTTATGTTGTGGCACTCCTCTTTCCATGATATGTGTCTGACATCTGTCATGTAACTTTGACCTCCAATGAACTGCATTTCTTTCTGCCATTCCCCCCTGTGATGTCACCTATCTCCTACTCTGTTCCTCCTCCTTCTGTAACTCTTACACTACTCAGAATGTGCTCATTTGCTATGTGACAGTGGAATTCAGTATCCTAACACTCATTTGCATCAGATTGCCTACTAATGCTTAGTTACATGTCTTAGACTCAGCTTCCCCCCTTAGCAACCACTAAACGGTGGCCATGTTGTTTTTGGTCTGCTGGTCCCTGCATTGTAAATCCATGTATTGCATAAAACCCACATTTGTGGGTTTATAACCTTCATTTTTATGTTTTATACAGCGCAGCTTGTTTGCGCGGGGCTGCGCTGGGTTTAAACATTGGGGATCGGCGAAAAAATAAATTATATTTTTATTACTTTTGCATCAGGTTACCTTGCCAATGGCCAAATATTTGGCCATTGGCATGCTGCCTGACACATATGCACCCTTTATTTGGAGCTGACATGGCTCCATTGTGGTTTTTGCAGAAACGTATTCAGTTGTCAACTGAGTACATTTCTGCAGCTAAAACGGCTCTTACACGGGCTGTTTTGGGCTTCCTGGATCGCTAATCAACCTCATTCGCATGCTATTCCACTGCAAGTGAGGTGATTAGCTTATCCACGCCCACTCTGTGTAAGAGACATTTTAGCTGGTCTCTTACACGGACTTTGGGCTGTTCCTTGATCGAGAAGACTGCATGGAGTCTTACACTACTCTTAGACTCCGTGCAAGCCTTCGTGAATCCTACCCAGTAAGAAAGAAATTTGATGCACAGTGCAACATAATACTTTACATAGAAATTGCAAATGAAAGTTGCATTTTTCACTGCTGGCATTACCCCTTTCTATTGCATAGTAAACAATTAAACAAAACAGTTACTAAATACAGCATGTGCAACTGTTGACTTATTTGTTAATTTGCTGTCTCTCAGCATCATTGAACTGGAATCAGTGAGCACTCTGGCAATAAGCTAGTAACAAAAAGCTATTTTAAAACAAGAAAGAAAATGTCATATGAACATTAACAGTAGACCATGCATCTCACAGCATAGCCCACAGGTATCACTGTATGCAGTGTTTTTACTTATCCATTGTGGACTACTTGAAATTGATTTTGTTTGGATATATCTATTGGTTGTGTATTATTTGCTGCCTGAGAAGGACATGGCAGATGGGAATGTTGATACTGAACTTGGTTTTACACCTCATGAACAATGGAGAAACATCTCGACATGGCTATCTAGCTTTTTGAGAGATGATGTGAACCCTCTGCTTATAGATGACACTATTGGACCAATTGCAGAAAGTGATGAGAGGGTGAGTGAAACCAGACTTTTACATGAACAATTGAGAACTCTAGAGAATGATTTATACAGGCTGAAAGCCTTCAATGTCAGCGATTTAATTTGGAGGCATGCTGTAAACATAAAATAATTCCCAGTGGGTTAAGAGTTCTTGTAATGCCTACCTATAGTGAACAATTTCTTCAATTGCTGGCAAAATGGCAGAAAATAAATCTTGAAACTAGTTTCTCATACATGTACCTTCTCATTGATTATTTCCTGCCTATTGAGAGGGAATTAGTGGTCAGTATTCAACAACACCGGGAAGAAGTGTATACTAAATATCTTGCAGATTCAGTTGATGTGTTATTGAGTGAAATAATAGATCATGTATGTGTCTATGAACATAAGCTTTTACAACAGAAAAAGAAAAAGCTTTCACTTGATCTAAATGATTTGGCTAATAACTTTGTATTTACTTGGCTGAAGATGCAACAGGGAAGAATTTTTAGCAATAAGCTAATAATACTTCAAATATCGTACAAGCTAGTACAACCAATAATGTTGACCCAGGGCCATCTGAACTGCACCTTTCATTGACGACAACGCAGATGCTTTCGTCTTCAAGCACGCCTGTTTTGGCAACTGATGCAATTTTGGCGGATCAGCGTTCTATATGCAATACACCATTGGAAGGAGTTCAGATGGACTCTGAAGTAATAGTTAGATCTAAAGTTCCACCAGTGCAACCAATACTAAATACATCTCCTTTACCTACTACACACTTACCTTCTAATCTTCCTCTTCCTTTTCAACAAAACAGAAAATACTCCATCAAGGGAACAGACCATTGGCAAAAGAGCAAATGGAGGGTGCAGACACAGGAGGGAACAATGCATAGCCGCACCAGTATGTGGAAACAGGTGACTTGAATTTAGTTTGGAATATTTCATCAGTGAGACTCTCTGATTTGGAAGAAAAAGTATTAAATAACAGTTTGTCTTTTATTCCTGCACAAACTGCTAACATAGCAGACATGTTGACTGATTTAAGAGTATTTACTAGGAATATAATGTTGAAATTATTATATGGTGATTCAGATTCTTGTAATACTGGTTTTACATTTAGGAAATTGAGTAGTTTTATTCCTTCTCAGCATCCTGTGTTAGATATGTTTGTCAAATTATGTGAAAATGACATTTATTCTCTTTTGAACAATTCAAAATGATGAAAAGGGTTTGTGAATTTATCTAAGGCAGAACAGCAGGTGCTTTCTGATTTATAACACAAAGATAATATTGTTATCTATCCAGTTGATAAGGGTGGTTTAATCATTGTAATGGATAGGACTTATTATTTTAACAGCATGTTAGACATGTTATCTGATATAAATCTATATAAGTTGATTGATTATGCTGCAATAATGAAAATTCAGGATAAAATTATTACAACGTTGAGAGATTGTTTTGTGGATAATATACTTACCAAGGATTTACTCAGTTATTTTATTGTTGAATATCCTAGGATACCAGGTTTAAACAAATTACCTAAAGTTCACAAAGATTCCTTAAATCCCCCGTTCTGACCCATAGTGGTGGGAGTGGGATGGGTAACTGAGCCGCTTTCAATATATCTTGATAAACAACTGAAACCTATACTTGCAACTTGTAGCTCAGTTCTGGTAGACAGCAAACACTTTTACAGTAATTTTATAGGTTTGTTAGTGAGGAAAGGGATGGTACATCAGGTTATCTTGTTATCTTTGATGTAACCTCACTTTTTACTTGTATACCAAACATTGAAGGAATACAGATGGTTAAGCAAGTACTTCTCAAGAGAGGTTTGTATGATGCTAGGCACATAGATTTTTTTGTGTTTATTATTGGAGAGGGCACTTGAGTTCAATGTTTTTACCTTTGGTGACCATTATTATTTACAGATTTCTGGCATAGCTATGGGCACTTCATGTGCCATAGCTACACCAATCTGGTCATGCTGGCTTGGGAAGAAGAGTTCATGAATAAATTAGATCTACATATGAAACGTGTCATTTTATCTTCGTTTCATCGATGACATTTTCCTGTATTGGAGGGGTACCATTACTGAATTTCAACAATATGTTGTTGAGATTAACTCAAGTACTGCATTCCTTAAGTTCTCTTATAAAGTTTCCAACACATCTATTGACTTTTTGGACATCAGATTGAGCATGAATGAAGGTAATACTTTTCATACTTATTTATACAGGAAAGATTGCTATAGACCTACTTATGTACACCGAAAGATCATGCATCCACGACATATATTTAAAAAACATGTTAAAAAGGTCAAGGTCTGCAAACAAGTTGCTTACATAGCAGGAATGAAGATTTTGAAAAGGGACTTTCAAAAATGAAAAACGATTTTATTTCCAGGAGTTATAACGAGAAAGAGATTGATAGTGTCCATGAAATTGTCAAACATTGTAGGACTACAACTATGAAACCATATTTTTCTTCATCTGCAATGGGCAACAATATGACAGCAGGTAATAATAGTGATGAAAAGAGAAACACCATTTTCTTTGGTTTAACTTATTCCAGTGATGATAGAAAGATCAGAGATATTATTTACAAACACTGGTCACTATTATGCACAGATCATGATATTCATAGACTAACTGGTGATAGACCATCCTTTGGATATGAAAACAAAAAAGCATTAAAACAAAAATTACGCTATCCCAAAACAAGTAATCAGTTAAGCTGAATGATATCTGATTATGGAATAAGGAAATGTAATAGGTGTTCTTACTGTACATGTATTGATGAGTCTGGATTTTTTATACATCCCAGCAATGGTAAGAAGTTTTCTCACTTACCTCTAGCTGATTGTAATTCAAAGAATCTAGTATACTTAGCATTGTGCAATGGATGTTGCTCATTTTATGTAAGCAAGATGAATAGATGCTTACAGGAGCGCATCCGTGACCATCTTTATTGTGCACGCAGGGGCACAAGCTACAGTTCAAAAGCAAAATGCATGATCACTTCTGGTATGGAGTACACCTTCAGATTCCTGGTATTAGAATTAATCCATGAGAATATTAATAAGGGAGACCGTATAAACAGAACATGCCAAGCAGAACTCAGGTGGAGTTTTTCATTAAGAGCACATTGCTATCCAGGGCTGAATGATAGTGTATCCATACAACCTACTCTAAGAGCTAGACCCTTGAGAAAGAAATTAATTATATATTATGTTTTATTTTTAGATTGATAACTGTATTTGAACAAACTATCTATTCAGGCTATATATATTTTTATGCATTATATACTGATGTTTTTACATACCACTTGTACCTTTAAGGTATTTCTCGTAAGATACAATGATAGAGTACTTGCTCTAAAAGCTAGACCGTTCAGAAAGAAATGAATTATATATTGTGTTTTATTTTTATTTTTATTTTTAGATTGATCAACTTTGAACATACTATTTATTTAGGCTATATATATTTTTATGCATTATATACTGATGTTTTTACATACCATTTGCACCTTTAAGGTTGAATTGCAGCATTATCATGGCATTTCATGTCACTAGATGCACTTTGAATTGATTGGTTATTGAGAATTGTTCTGTGCTTTATAACAATGAGGTTTGAAATGCATTTTAGATATGATGAAGCTCACTACGAAAGCGCTTATCTGTATTTCATTTTGTCATTAAATTCAGTGTTTTTACTTATCCGTTGTGGACTACTTGGAATTGATTTTGTTTGGGGATGCATCAATTATGTTCTATGTGCTTTAAAAAAAAAAGAAGAAAGGAAACACTAACCTGAATATCCTGGTCCATAGCTCTGAACTAAATGCCACCTCTTAACATGTGCAGCTGCATACCCTGCATGAGCCTGCGTCATGGGGTCCCTTATTACTGCTGCCAGCTCGTCATCATTAGTCAAGGTGGGACAAGAACTGGGAGTTGCAGTGACAGCATGGGTCACTTAACCACCAGTCCAGTCAATGATTATATTATGCAGAATGCAACAGGCAGTGCACATCCTACATGCAGTAGCTGGGTGATACTGAAGGGCACCCGCAGACTCATTCAGACACCTGAAATGGCTCTTCAGTAGGTCAAATATACTCTCAATCACAATACGGGTCTGAGACAGGTATGTGTTATATTTCTCCTCCACAGCTCCAGATGGATTTCTCACAAGAGTCATGAGCCATAGCTCCAATGGATATCCAGCATCCCCTTAGAAAAAAAAAGAGAGGGGGAAAAATAAGAAAATGCAGATTAATATGCAGCAATTACATTTAGCATTAATAACTACTTAATAAAGAAAAAGCATTTTCAACTTACTACCAAGAGGACCACTGGGCATCCTACCATGCAGGAAGAGGTGGCAAAGTGAGCTAGTGTATCAGATATGGGAATCACGCACACTGTCAGGATGCTTAGAAGAAACATTGGTGACACACCCCCATGCATTATACACTATCTGGCAATTGATGGAATAGAAGCCCTTCCTAGTGTGGTAACACTCACCCTGTGGACCAGGAGTGGCACTAATTGTGACATGGATGAAATCTATTGCACCCACTACCTCATGGAAATGTGTCATCCTGTAAAAGGCATGTATGGTCCAAGCTTGGGCCTGAAGTGGCAGTGGCAAATAGATATACTGATCCACTTGTGCCAACTGTACATCCAGAAACTCCTTCAGTATCCTTGAGCCATAAGCCTGTGAGATCCCCAAGATGTGCCCAGATTGTTTCTGGAAGATCCCCTAGCAGGTAAAGTGAGGGCTGCACATACTTTGGTGTGCACAGGAATAGGAAGTCCATGCATTCATCCACTGCCCATATGCGGGTCAAACATACCCAATAAGACACTTGCAATGTCCCTGTCCATTCTAAACTTATCAAGGATTTCTTGATTATCAAAGTTATAATGAGGAATCCTTTGCTTATATTTTCATCTTCTCCAAGGGTGAGTGCCACTGGGCTCAAACAGTTTTAGCGCGTCCAAGACAAGGAACTCTGACCTAGAAATAGCACAACTCACCTCAAAGGATAGCATTTCCCCAACTACAACTCTGATACATTTGGTAAGGCTTCCCTTTTTATAGCACATGTATGAAAAGTGCTGGAAAGTGGAAAAAACTGACTATGAATTGAAAATTATGTAAAATTGTCTTATTAGGATATGAACATTTACATCACTTCAAATTACCATCTCATTATCATCTCATTTGCATAACTATGTTTGAGGACAATGTGAAGTGTGGAAAATGGCCTCTATGAAACAAAGATCAGCTGTTCCTGTCTACACTCACCCTCAAATTCCTTAAAGCATTTGCATTAATGATTATGAATGCCAGTCTATGTGTTCATATATTTCATGACAAAACAGATATAAAATATCACTAATAATTCATAGTAGTCACCTTGCCACAAGGTGAACACTGCTACTTTAAAAATTATTTCAGGTTATTCTCTAGCAGATTTTATACAGTGTTCTTGCACATTCAGTACTGTGTAAAATCTGCTAGAGAATAACCTGAAATACACTATTCCTGCACATTCAATCTGCGGTGGTGGTGTTGCAGTAGCGTTGTTGCCTCACAGTAAGACGTTGTCCTGTTCGATTCTCAGCTAGAGCGTCTTCTGTGTGGAAACATGCATGAATGGGCATACCTTGGTTGAAGGTTGTGCGTCAGGGCTGGCAACTTGGCACGTAAAAATCTACTAGCAATCATTAGTGGACCGGAGTTCCGCTGTGGCAACCCCTAACCGGGAAAAGCCGAAAGACATTCCTGCACATTCAACAACTTTTCCCTCAACTGAGTAAGATCAGAGCACAAGGTGCTTATTATAATAGAAGTAAATAACAACATTTGAAATGTCCAGATGTGTAGCTGTGAGTCCTGAAATATGGAGGCTAAATGGCAAAAAAAATGGACTTACAGATACTAAGTCCAAGATGCCATTCCATGATGATCCTGGAGATGGCACATATAAGTTCAGGGGTGTGGGGGTACAGGGGGGGGCTTGCCCCCTAGAAATAAGAACTTTAAAGGAGAAGAGAGATTTTCAACAGTCACTCTTTTCTGGATTTTCTGTCTTTTTATGGATTGTTGGCACTCAGAATTTCGAGTGCCAACATTTCGATAGAGAGCCGACCTAAACAGTCATACTTAGGAGGCTTACAAGGTAACATAAACTAGAAATGCTAGGAAGTGAGTAGCTAGGATTAAATGACATTCAAATATACCAAAGGTTATTAAGAGTGTAATTAGCCAAATCATGACCAGCTAAAGGAAGCGAGCACCTTTGGGAATTTGTCATAGGAAATCAATTTTTTTTTATAGTCACAAATTTGAGTGTCTTCTTTAAAGATTCAAATAGAATAACTTAATTCAGGGAAACACATCAGATGCATAAAAATCACTATTAAATATATGCTCTCTCTCTCTCTCTCTATATATATATATATATATATATATATATATATATATATATATATATATATATATATATATATATATATATATATATATATATATATATATATATATATATATATATATATATATATATATATCTGAAACCTCCAGCACACGATATTATAAATCCACATGTGAACTGCAATAATCCATAAACAGAAGTAGCATGCAATAAATATTTTAATGGCAAACAAATAAACTCACATACTGAGTTTTGCCATATGGCATCATTAGTGTGTGTGTGCGTGCGTGCGTGTGTGTGTGTGTGTGTGTGTGTGTGTGTGTGTGTGTGTGTATCTGTCTGTCTTAGCTGTCTTGTGTAGTGGTAGTGCTATGGCAAAAGTTGCTCAAAGGTAAGGTGTAGGGTTATGGAGAGGGGCAGGGATAGTGTTAGGATTAACATGCACTTACTAACGCATTCTAACCTAAATCTTGCCCTTGTCCCAAACCATAACCTTACAGCTTATAGAAAGCATTTTATATAACATTATCACTCTTCAAACAAATTATGTCTGAATGTTACAGAATAGTTTTCATTTAGAGATCACAAAAGGACATTGTTTTATTCTTCTTTTTGGGATCTTTTGTAGGTTTACTGTTTTGGGTGTTCATTTATGCCAATGTTCAAAGTGTATTTTATTGATCTATGTACTGTATATTTTGATAATCTGAACATTTGTACTATATCTATCTATATATATATATATATATATATATATATGTATATACACATATGCATACTACGTGGCTTATTAGCATCAAGTGTTAAAAGAGTGCAGAAGTAATATGTGCAGCAGTTCTTTTATTTATTTGCATTTGTTGACTGATTTCAGCAGTCCAACAATGATTCAAATTCTCAGAAACATTATTAGAATTAGTGCAAGCTACTTACAAGAACCAATGACACAAGTACAAAGAGTGTTCAGACTTAAAAAGGGGTTTCTAGTGGGACTGTGTCTGAATCCCCCCACCTACTTTGGTTTTATGTTGTCCAGTTATTTTTTTATTGTTCACTAAAACCAAAGTAGGTGGGAGCTGTGACCCCCAACCCCACCCCAACTATATATTCTAACTCCAGGATTGCACTACTGTGGGGAAAGGGACATACATCTTTTAGTTGCCTTTTTCTAATTGTCGGGCAAATGAACTGTCAGAAAATTGGGCTGCCTGAAATTTCTGTCGGGTAAATGTACTGTCAGGCAAATGAAGGTGACCCATATATATATATATATATATATATATATATATATATATATATATACATATATATATATATATATATATATATATATATATATATATATATATATATATATATATATATATATATATATATATATATATATATATATATATATATATATATATATACATACACAAGTCAGCTTTTTGCAATGTAAAAAAAGCTGGTACATCTGAATGAAAATCAGCTAATTGCAAGTACTGGCTTTTTTTCAGTGTGAGATTGTGGTACACTAGTGAGCAGGGAATTGTGATCCTGATGTTGTTATATATAATAAGTTGGGGGTATGGGGGCACAGCCCCCATATGTGGGCTTTCCACTTGCAAAAAAAAATATTTAAACTAATTCTGTTTTTCGATTGGCAGGTGATCAATCTGTTGTGTTTGATTATTTGCCATTCGATATTTTTCAATTTTTTGATACAGTGTCATAAACTCATATATATCTATATGTCTATATCTATACACACACACACACACACACACACACACACACACACACACACACACACATATATATATATATATATATATATATATATATATATATATATACATGTAATACATTTATTCAGAGAGAGAGAGATAGACACAGATATACCAATCTATCCACAACACGTTTTCCCATTTTTGCACATGGGTTCAGGATGACACTTATCTGGAGCCAAGGTTAACCCCGCCAGGTGGCTACCCTGCCGCAGTTGTTCTTGTACACCAACACACTCACATCTGTGGCCAATTTACAGAGTCCAATCCACCTACTGCATGTTTTTGGAATGTGAGAAGAAATCAGCACACAGTGGAAACCCACATGAACACAGGGAGGACATGCAGTATGCAGACTCCACATAGAAGGCAGCCCATCCAAGAAGCAAACCAGAGAACCTTTTGCTGTGAGGCAAGAATGCTATCTGCTGTGAGTTAATAATGAAGTGTCACTGGTGAGTTTCTTTGAAACACACAACATCTTACAAACAAATCTGAGAGTGCCATTAATCACCACCAAAATACATGTCAATAGATTACATTTGTCATCACCAAAAGTAAAACAAAAAACAGTTTAAACACCCTAAAATATTAAATATCCTTGCTCAGTGGTTGCACAACCTCAGAGAATGGGGAAAAATATGTATACTTAAAATAATCTAATCAGCTCTGGGCTTGTTTCCCTGCATATAATATAAAGTTTTTTTTCCTTTATTTTAATTGGACATGCAATTGAATGTCATGTTGTAGAAATGCGGTCAGCATTAGCACAATTCAACATTGCTAGAAGGGCATGAGCTATGTAGGTTAGATATAATTCAGCTATTACAACTGGACTAAATGACAGCATGTCTATTAAAATGCAGGCCACTAAGTCATAAATACCTATTCTAGAAACATTCCCTAATTTCATCTTTTCTCAACCCAATATGTGAAGAATGGCCATACAGTTCAGCTTCTATGTTTGAATTTGTACTTGGACCATTGTATTGGTCTTTATGTCCCCCTTAAATGCGTTCTCTAATTGGCTTCGCTCTCTCTCTCTCTCTCTCTCTCTGTCTCTCTGTCTCCCTATATCTATATCTATATCAACACACACACACACACACACACACACACACACACATGGAGGGGCGCTTAATAATCTAAAAGGGCAGTTTTTTACCTGTCTACTATCATAACAGAAAGATATCCATGACACAAGATGTATATAGTGGAAATGTACGTTACATTTGGAATGAATGTACAAATTAAGCTATAGCTGAACCTCCATGGTATGTGATCTGGTAGCCATATATTCAAAATTTAGAGAAAAAAGTTCAGTAAGATTGTAACACAGAGATAAGCCACCACAGAATAGTGGTGGGCAGCTGTTAAACACTTTATTCAGACATTTAAACACTTCAGTCTAACTGCTGAAAAAATCTAAATGAAATGTTGTAGCTTCTCACTGCTCTTTTGTGGTGACTGTTGATTGCTGCTAATGGTGTAATGTGTGACTTGAGCTTAACTGTAGTAACAGGTAATTAATAAAAGCTTGTTAAGCACCTTTCCAATGTCAAACCATGTTTTTTTTACCCAAGATTCAGGGTGTAACCACAATGATCCACACACTACAAGTCATTATCTATTGAAAATAAGACATAAAATGCATCACAGAACATCTAGATCCTGGCAGTATCCACAACTTAGTTTGTAGAAATGGAGCTTGACACAGGCTTATTGAGGGCTTCTGTCTTGGTCTCATCTGTTCTACATCTGGCCCTGCTCAGACGTGTGCACAAAAAGTTGTTATAGCTTGTGATCACAGGTGATGGGGGCTGGGAAGAATTATATTCTTTTTTAAATTCTCCTTATAATCAAACCTCAGAAGTGTGCACAGACAGTCATTATAACTTGCTTGAGATGGGGGAAAGTGTGGTTATTATTTCTTAAATGTTCCTTGCAATGAAACCTCAGATGTATGCATAGAAGGTCACTGTGGCTTTTATGGGGTTGTGACAGTGTAGTCTTTATTTCTTTAACTTTTCACACAATCATACCTCACAGGTATGCATAAAGCATCCCTATAGCTTGTGCCGGGGATGTGTTCTGCATAGAGCAACAGTCTGGAATACATGACTCGTTTCTCACAATCATATATCAGAAGTGTATTCAGATGGCTAACTTTGGGGATATAGGGATAAGGAGGAGATAAGCAGCGGCAAGTGTAGTTTTAGTTGCATCAGTTTTTTTTTTGGATTGTCTGGGGTGGTGCAGGGTTTAGCATTGTTGCCTCACAGCAAGAGGTTCTCTAGTTCGTTTCTCAGCTAGAGTTCCTTCTGTGTGGAGTCTGTGTGTCCTCCCTGCAGTTGAGTGAGTTTTAAATAAATGCAGGTTGGTGTGTGTGTAAGTGTGTGCCTTCTGTGAAGGTTGGCCACCAGGCTGGAAACTCGACACTGTAAAAACACTACTGCCAATCAATCTGTGGACCAGTGATCTTGCTGTAGCGACCCCTAACTGGGAAAAGCCGAAAGACATTTTTTTTTCGTGAGAACATTTTTGGCTCTGCAAAGCATCCCTAGTTTTTGATTAGTTATTCTTATGCAATTTTGTATGTGCAGGACAAATGTAAGGTTATCATCCACCATCACTCCTAATAGTTTGCTATATTCTGTTTGTCAGATGGATACAAAGATGCTAGCTGTCTTTTAATGGTGGGGGCTGAATAGGCAAGCTGTATAGTATATGACAGCAGCAATCTGAAGTATATGACAGAGGCTATATATTCATGCACTTTCATCTCAGTCTAGCATCAGAGTGATACACTTTTGACAAGGAGATAGACTCTACTCTAAGATATGATTCATTGTCAGTTTAGTGAGAACTACTTTTTTGTCAATTTTGATTATTAAGCTTTGGGAACAACTTATCTCAATATTGAAAGAAAGAAATAAGAGTATGTTTCTTTAGTTAGTTGTGATGTTTGTTTATGGTATAATTGTAACAACAGATTGGGGAAAGTAATGTACCTTACAGCATCAAGAATCCCAAAACATCTGAGGCCCAAGCAGGTTTCAGACTATAAGCTTAATACTGTTATTTTCTCCACAGTTATCACACTGCAGTCTTGACCATTTAGGGAGTATTGAAAGGATGCAGGAAGAAAATGAAGAATAAGAATGAATTTCTTTCTTTAGCCACAGTTTTTGTTCCGGCCATCTTTGACTAAAGTACAACTCAGAGGATGTAGAAGTTTACAGGGGGAGGGGCTGAGGCCTCTGGCTTTATTTATTTCCTTCTCATTTATTATGGCGTAATTGTGGACAGTTAGGATATACTGAACAATGCTTGCAAAATCTGAAGAGTACAACAAAGTACGAGAAAACAAGAAAACATGTTCACCAACACCCTCTATACTTCCACACAACAGGCCACCCTAATACAATATGCAGACAATTCTACACTCATTTGCACATCTGACAACATGGCTTCATAAGTCACAACTTATGCTTGACTGAAAAAAGACCAAACTAATACTTTTTTCCCCAAATCCATCTCTCATGAAAAAACAAAATGTCCTTTCTCTTGATAATACAGCCAGTGAAGTCACATCTCATAGCAAACTATTAGGGGTGATAGTGAATGATAATCTTACATTTGACCTGCACATATAAAATTGCATAAAACAAGGGATTTTTTACAGAGCCAAAAACTTTTTCACTGATGCAACTAAAACTACATTTGCCACTACTTATCTCCTCTCCATTCCTCTTTACGGTGGTCTCATCCATACTAACCTCCAGGCTTCACAAGAATTAAAACTTGAACAATGCTATAACAAAAGTTGCTAAATTTGCAGCACATACCCCTTTCAGAACTCACCACTGTATAGCACTGAAAAGCCATAATTGGTCATACACAACTTTTTACTGCCTATAAAATCATACAGCACCCATCTGCCTGTCCAGCACTAAAAAACATTCAAGACAACTATGTTGCCAGTCAGTCACTGCAGTCCAGTGACCAAAAACTCCTATGCATCTACAAACCTAACAAATCTGTTGGGCATTATCTGTACTTGTACAAGGTTGCTAAGGCCTGGAACTCCTTACCTGCATCCATCAGTTCTATACCATCCCTCCCATCTTTAAAACCACTCTGAAAGACTTCCTAGCTAAAATCTGGCTCTGTTCTTGGTTAAAACCAGGATAAACTATATATCCCTAAATATGAACTTTTCATTCCTTATATCTGCTTACTCTCCCTTCTTCATTTACTACATTACTGCTATTTAATTGTCTTCCCTGACTTTCTCTCTAAATATACCATGCCTGTTTTTCCCTCACTTCATGTTTCATTTCCTATTCATATTAGACTTACCTACCTTTAATTTCTCTACAGACTGTCTAAAATTTCTCTAAATATTAAATGATTGTCATATACTTTGTATCAATTCTTAACCAATGTTTTTTATATTATGTATAATTTGTTATAATTATTTAAACTGCAGATGTTTTTGCTTTATTTTTGAAGATTATAAACTTATTGTTTTTAAACTGTTTTGTAATAATTTGGAGATTTTTCTCCCCAGGCCTCCACTAAAAATGGGCTTCTACCCAGTTAGACTTTCTCGGTAATCAAACATCATTAAATAAATAATAAATAAGTAATCTAAATGTGGTGGTAAGCCCAGAAGAGGGGGGAAGTAGGGGAAACACAGGGAGTACCGTGGACAGCATGGGGCCCATGCCGCCAGGGACTACCACCATTTAAGTACATCACACAGCTTATCAGCAAGGTCTGTTACGCTTCACAAAACATTTTATAACACTGTAATATCAGGTTAAGAAAAAAAAAAGCTTGATTTTATCATATTTCTTATATACAGCAATCCCTTTGATTGTATCTATATTTACTATTATATATCATATACCTTGCTACATAATAGTGCTAAACATGCCCTTACAGGCACTCTTCAAGCTGTTTAACTTATATCTAGCTACTGGCTTTGTCCCTGATGAGTGGTGCTCTGTAGTGGTGATACCTCTTGATAAGAGTGGCCTTAAAACTGACCTGGGTAGTTCAAGTCCAATTAGCCTTACAAGCCTCACCTGAACAGCCATAGGATGTACCACAACTAAAGTCATAAACTGTAATCTCAAGACTTTTGTTTGACTGGATCCCCACAGTTTGGCTTTGTGAAGGGTGGATCCTGTCATGTTAACCTGGTAAACTTCTTCAAAACAGTTTACAGAGGCTGCAGATGGTGGCCATGGTGGTGTCTCTTGACCTGGCAAATACGTTCAATACCATACCCCATGCTGGCATCATACTAAAGCTAATTGCTTTAAAAATCAACCCATGTGTGGTAAGGTGGATAACAAGCTGCCTGAGCTATAGAGCCCACACAGTATGAGTTGCAGATGCTTCATCAGTTAAGTATGAAAGTGCCTAGTGGTGTCTCTCAGGGCTCAGTGATGGGACCTCTTCTTTTAGTATTTACTTCTCAGATCTTCAAGTAGAGAGCCAAGACCACTGACTCTTAAGGTCTGCAGATGACTACAAACTGGAAGTTGTTGTTAAGTCATCCACTGATAAGCAAACTCCCCTAAATGCACTCTCCCAAGTAAAACCTTGGTGTACTAAAAATGGACTCAAACTAGATGCTAAAATGGGTGGGGTCACTTTTGGTAGACAACCCTTCCTCTCATCATACTGTACAGCCCACACACCACTACAAAATTAAAATTTTGTCAGGGACCAAAAACTTGGGGTGATAGCTCTGCCTTTTCGACTATCATGTAACAACAGTTGTCAGATAATCCTTTAATTTAACCCACCTAACTGCCAATGAAATCTCACTACAGACTAAAGAGGTAATCACTTCTTTACACTCAGCATTGATCAGGCCAAATATCAAGTACAACACCTACCTTTGGGAATGTATGTTACTAAACTTATCAAACAATTAGAAAAGGCTCCTTACCAATAAAATAACAGGCCTAAATTATCTGATCTACCAAGAGAAGCTGTAATCATTTACTCAGTATCTTACAGACTTTTGAGGGGGGTCTGTCTTGTTTATTGCACCACTAGAGACCCAGTTGCCCTGGACCTCCTGTTGTTCCACAAGTCCAGGGACCTAAATCATCTTCAACAGATAAATAAAGCATAGGGGAGAAGCATGCTTATATGTCAGCACCTCCCAAATCTTTAGAATAAACTTCCCATACATGTTAAGCAGTTCTTAGTTTTAACAGAAACTAGTGATTGGATGGATATCCACAAATTTACTCTGGTTTGTACTGATATGGTGTTCCTTCAGGGAAGATACTGGCAAGGCCCGAATGGTCATAAGATTTGTTGGCGCTGGAATATCGATGAATCTAAACATTTATGGCTTACTCTCATAGATTGTCAGAACATCTCTGCTAACACTAATAATGATCCTGAAACAGCATAAAGTGGGTGCAAGATAATGAATGAATACTTAAATACAGCGAAATGATTACAGGTTCATAGGTTCATAGGTGGTTACTGGACTATTGCCCCAAAGGTCTTTATAAGCCTAGCCGTGTCTACTCAATATAATACTAGAGAAACCCAATATAAAGGATCTTGCCTGAACCCGAGATTTTGGTTAGCAATGACTGCCCATATCCAGGAGGGTCATAGGTGAAATTTCCAGCAGGAATTTCAGTTTCCCATCCAGTCATCCAGGCTACACTTAAACAGGGTCATAGACGGGCTTTGTTTGATGTGAACTGATAGCCTCTTCCAGAGCTGTGGCAACCTCTAAGAGACATATCTTTCTGTCCAGCAAGTTCTATTTATGTCGCAGACCAGGTTAAGGTTTCTGGAGCGGGTGACCCTTGCCCTATTTCACTTGCAGATGTGCAGCATTTCCTTTAGATTTGGATCTGAGATGGCTCCATAGGCCAGGCATAAGTCTCCTCTAAGTAGTCTGTATGCTACTGAGTACAGTGACAGTGACTTCAGTCATTTTTTGACATATGCTGGAGACACTGAATTTTCTTGGTTAGAAATCTCTGAGGTCTCTCAGTTTGCTGCAGGTGTCTGGTAAGGTTCATACCAACAGGAGCATGATACTCAGTTATTGGCCTGATGAGGGTCGAGTACAGGGATGTTATGACCTGTTTCACTTTTGAGGCAATGCCTTTGCTAATGAGGTGTGTGACGTAGAATGCCTTCCTTACCACAGTAGATGCATAGTGGTCAAAGGTTTGGCTACGTCAACGTGGGTCCCCAATTCTCTCACTACTGAGTTGTCACTTAAGGTATTATTATTTATATGATAGTCTGCAGGGATATCATTTCTACCTAAGGGGATGATAATGCATTTTTTGCAATGAGTTTGAGTTCATGGTTTTGGCACCAATCATTGGTCTGTGTAAGTCCCTCTTGAAGTCTAATGACATCATTTGGGGGATTCAGTGATTTCACCTAACTTGCAATTGTCAGCAAACTTAGTGAGCCACAGTCCCTCTTGTTTGGCCTGAACTTCTGAGAAGTATATTACAAACAATAGGGAAGGGGGCTCAGCAATGACACCTGTGGAACCCCACTGGTGACAGGTCTGCTGGTTGAAGTAAAGTCCCCAACTTTCACTGAGTGTGATCTGTTGACGAGCCTCTTTGCAACCCACCTGATGATGTAAAGGTTGATATTCAACTGGGAGAGTTTATCAATGATGCCAAATGTAGGATTGTGTCGAAAGCCTTGGCTGGGTCAGAGTAGGCCGTATGCACAGATCTGCCTTTGTCTGTGGTTCTGATGATGTTTTGAAAGAAGTTCACCAGGTTTAACAGGCATGACTTGCCTTTGAGAAAACCAACCTGTGTCAGATCAAGGGTTTGGAGATCACCTATATCCTTATTTCTAAGGTCCAATGCAAATACAAAACACAAGTGAACCAAGACAAAACGGCTACTTCAGTTCTATTCCACAGAGACAAAATTCAGTCCAGGATAAAGCAAACTTCTTCTTTATTCCATAAAATTAGAGCACTACGAAATGAGCGCTTTCACGTATCTAAAATACGCTTCATCAGATTTCAATATACAATATAGCAGCTCAGTTTATATAGTATATGCATTCATCTAATTAACACAATTAAATTGCTTATTAGAATCAGCTGTCTCTATTGAGCAGCGTAACTGTTTCTTAAAGTTACAATGAAACTATGTTTAATCTAGTATATCCGATGGTCTATTTTACAGTATTATATATAGAATTATGTATATACAGAATATACTTGGATGTGCATATTAAACATAAATAATGTTTAGTTAAAATGCAAAATTCAAAATACAAAATACATAAACAAACATCAAAATGAAACAAAACAAAGAAAAATAGAATGGTCTAGCTATGAGCATGTGTATTAGTAGATCTAAAATCACTTCCCTTTATATCTAGCACTTAACCAAGCCAGATACCTCATTGACTACCCCTCCATTGTGTCTGTTACTTTCATAGTATATGTAGTCAAAATATATGCATTTATTCATTACCATTTATAAACAATATAAAAGGTAGTGATATATCAATAAATATATAAATAAAATGTAAATACATATATATGTATACGCAAAGATATGCATATACCTATGTACCTATATATGTAAACAGATAAAGTGCATAGTGCAGATCTTATAAACATATGTTAATCCCTGACCAACATATGTATATCAACTCATGTTAACCAATATAGAAATATAAAAATATGATTTGATATATAAAAAAGCAGCATGAAGGTGTGTAAACAAATGAGCATATATAGACACTTAAAGTGCATCGTGCAGATCTTATAGGCATATACTCATCCCTAGCTAACATAAATGTATCAACTCATATGTTCCAATAGGCATATATAATTAAATATGTTAAAAACTGCATACAGATGAATATATATAAAGATATATAAAAATACAAATACAAATACTAATGAATAAATGAATGTATAAAACAACTATCATTATTAACTTGAACAGTCATAAAGTGCTAAGTGCAGAATACATATGGGCTAAATCATTGTTGGTAGTCCTATACCATATATATAAATACAATCAATATAGACCAACATATAACAGTATATAAAAATATAAAAAATACCTATGTATGGAAACCATATGTATATAAGGGAATAAGTGAATGTATATGTAAAAAACTGTAATATTATTATGTCAAAAACATATAATGTATATATTAACATGAGTCTATACTTAGATGTACAAAATATCCAATTGTTTTTGTTATACCATGGACACCACAGTGCTTACTATGAGTGTAATCCATTCGATGCCACCATAAAGCTCATAAAGGAATATGTATGTATAGTTAATAGCCCACACCCAAAGAATGATGAACCTCCTATAAATCATCATATATAATCTACATATACCAAGAAATATAAACCAATGTATCTTTCATGCTAATCTCATCGTAACATAGGTCCCATGGGAACATACTGGTTTAACCCAGGTGGATGATGTGCTCTCATCCTTAAAATCCAGTATAGTTCCTTCTGTTCAAGGATATTCACTGTCTCCCCTCCATTTCTATCTTTTTCTATTACTTGTAATACCCTGAACCTAAAACTATGTGATATATGCTGCTTTGTATGCTTGGCCAATGCATTAGTTTCATTATTTTTCTTTATGTCATATATGTGATTGTATATTCTTTTTCTGAATTCTCTTTTTGTAAGTCCTATGTAGAATGCTGTACAATTTTCACATGTTGCTAAATAAATCACGTTGCAAGTATTACATGAGGCATGGAAATTGGGTTTAAATTCGTATTTCAGAGTTGGATGCACAAACTCTTGGACCCTTGTAATAAACTGACACATATTACATCGATTACATGCAAACGTTCCTTTATTGTCCAATTCTGGAACTAAATGCATCTCTTTCTTATGTGTCTTACACAACAACCTTTTCAGGTTTTTATTATTTCTGTAGATGAATCTTGGTGTTTCTCCTACTAATTTCATTGTCTTTTCATCTACAGTCAATACTGGCCAATGCTGTTCTATAATTTGTGTGATTTTCTTATTGTCATTAGTGTATGTGGTCAAGAACTGTATCCTTTCTTGAAATTTAAAATTTGATCTCCTCTTACTGTTATTGTAGAATCTCCACCCACTCCTCTCCAGTAATGGCCTATCCATATCCCTAAGTGCTTGGTCTTTTATCTCCCTCACCATTTTCTTATCATAACCCCTTTTCAGGAAAAGTTGTTCCATTATATCTGCCTCTATCCTAAGATCTGTCTGTTTTTTACATAGTTTGTTGAGTCTTGTAAACTGAATTTTCACTATGCCTCTAAAGACATGCCTGGGGTGCATGCTATCATAACTCAGCAAAGCGTTTTTCCAGCAACTCTTTCTATGGATTCTAGATATAATTCTCCCTTCTTCCATCTTTAAATTAAGATCCAAGAAATTAATTTCAGTGGAAGAGGCTTCCATAGTGAATCTGAGGAAGCTTGTAGTACTTTCCATATGCTGTAACAAACTGGAGAACTGCTCCCTTGTACCCTTCCATATAATTATGATGTCATCTACAAATCTAGAATATAGAACAACATTCTTAAACATATGATGATTAAACAAATGTTCTCTCTCCCACCAATTCACCACCAAGTTAGCGTAGGTGTTAGCGCAGGGTGTGCCCATGGCAACACCCCACTTCTGTAGATATATATGGTTAGAAAATGAAAAGACATTATTAGAGAGGACCATGTCCAGCAACTGACATATTAATATGTTCTTGTTTCTACTAATTTCAGGATAGAATTGCAGTAACTCCCTAACGCTTTGTATTCCTTGGTCGTTGGGGATACATGTAAAGAGACTTTGAATGTCTAGGGTAATTAACATGTGAACCCCAGGAATTAGTTCTACATCAAGATTATCCAACATTTCCAACAGCTGATAACTATCTCTTAATATGGTGGGGATCTGGTTCATGATGGGCCTCAAATTCTTTTCTAAAAAGATAGAGATATTTTGCATGGCCCATCCTTCACCATCTACTATGGGCCTGAGAGGAGGTGGAAATACACCTTTATGCATTTTGGGTAGTGCTTTTATGTGTGGTATCTGTGGAGATCCTATACTAAAGTAGTCGTATAATTCCTTACTAATTTGACGACACATCAACATGTCATATATTTCATCTTTAATTCTGTTTAATATTCCATTTAATGATCTGTGAGAAATTTCAATATATGTATCTTGATCACTTAACATTAACAACATGGATGCATTGTATTGCTCTGTGTCTAGTATTACTATGCCTCCCCCTTTATCAGCGGGTCTAATGATAATCGAGGGCTCTTCTATCAGTTCTTGTAATGATAGTCTCTCATCTGTATTCATATTAAAATACATGCATTTCCTATTGCCCTGATAAAAATAGTCATAAAAACTCTTTTCACACAACTTGACAAAGCATTCCACATGACTTGGCAATGGTGGGCAATACATACTTTTCTTTTTATAACATGGAGCATCATTCCTGTTTACTTGATTGCTATTTCCTTCATTATAAAACATCAGTTTTAATGCTATTTTACGGCTAAAGACTCTAATGTCTATCAAAATATCTTGAAGGTAGCTGGCTTGCGAAGGCACAAAAGATAAGCCTCTGTTAAGAAGGCTTATATCAGAATTACTTAAAACATAGCTAGACAAATTAAAAAACAACAATGAAGAAGAAGAAGAAAAGTCATTTACTGCCTCTGTCGTCGCCGTTGTTGTCCATTCTCTTCCGAGTAAGTTCTTTTCCGTTTCTCCCAGCTCCTGGACCTTTCTCTGGATATTGCTGGTTTCCTGATGGAATAGGGTAAAAAAAGTGGAGCCACTGCATGTCGCTTCAAGATTGCCCCATTACTAGTAGTGTTCAAATCTTGTTTCTCTTTATCTGCCTCTTGGTTGGGCAAAGGAGTAGAGGCAGAAACTTGCAGCACCGAATCCACTACTTCCGGCGGAGTGACAAAGGCACTGTCTGAATTCCTGGTATCTTCAACCTGAATCATCGTGGTGTTGTGTAGCCTAGTCTCTCGTGTATCGACGTTCTTGTTATTAAACATAGGCTCTCTTTCATTCTGCTTGACTGCACCTTCCTGGTTTGTATGACGTGGCCAGATGAACACGTGACCCTCTGCAAAATCTGAGTGGTCACGCTGTAGTTTACGTTGTTTGATTAGTTGCAGTCTGTTACTATAGGCTTCAATTTGAATGTAAAGAGCATCTAGTTTACCCATGCAGAATTCATTATTGAATGTCTCACAAATTTCATGATTGATTTTGTTTGCATTAGATATCAATTCCTGCTCAATGGGCATAAAGTGTTCTATTAATAACTGCATATACTGCCGGCTTGTATTCAAGTTAATTTCCTGCCATTTTCTTAACAGTTCTGGCTGACTGTCGCCATAGGTTGGCATACAAAGAACCCTCATACCTCTCGGTATGATATTGAAATGCAATGACGCTTCAAGATGCTTGCGTTGCCAGTTGTAACATTGCACTTTATACAAGGTATTCTCTAGTTGTTTATATAGCGTGCTAAACAAGTCCATATTGCAATTACCTTGTTCCATATGGGACGTTGATACTCTCCCAAAATCCAGACTCAATAAAGGGTTCGAACCACTGTTGACAATGTTAGACCACCTTTTGGCACCAGCCCTCGACTCCGGATTATAGTCTAATTCAATATTTGAGTGAGCCATTATGTCAGGTGAACCAGTTAAAAGATATGCAGCAAAAAAACACAAAAACCGTTCACCTGAATCTGGAACACTTGTCACGAACTGAAGAATGCAAATACAAAACACAAGTGAACCAAGACAAAACGGCTACTTCAGTTCTATTCCACAGAGACAAAATTCAGTCCAGGATAAAGCAAACTTCTTCTTTATTCCATAAAATTAGAGAACTACGAAATGAGCGCTTTCACGTATCTAAAATATGCTTCATCAGATTTCAATATACAATATAGCAGCTCAGTTTATATAGTATATGCATTCATCTAATTAACACAATTAAATTGCTTATTAGAATCAGCTGTCTCTATTGAGCAGCGTAACTGTTTCTTAAAGTTACAATGAAACTATGTTTAGTCTAGTATATCCGATGGTCTATTTTACAGTATTATATATAGAATTATGTATATACAGAATATACTTGGATGTGCATATTAAACATAAATAATGTTTAGTTAAAATGCAAAATTCAAAATACAAAATACATAAACAAACATCAAAATGAAACAAAACAAAGAAAAATAGAATGGTCTAGCTATGAGCATGTGTATTAGTAGATCTAAAATCACTTCCCTTTATATCTAGCACTTAACCAAGCCAGATACCTCATTGACTACCCTCCATTGTGTCTGTTACTTTCATAGTATATGTAGTCAAAATATATGCATTTATTCATTACCATTTATAAACAATATAAAAGGTAGTGATATATCAATAAATATATAAATAAAATGTAAATACATATATATGTATACGCAAAGATATGCATATACCTATGTACCTATATATGTAAACAGATAAAGTGCATAGTGCAGATCTTATAAACATATGTTAATCCCTGACCAACATATGTATATCAACTCATGTTAACCAATATAGAAATATAAAAATATGATTTGATATATAAAAAAGCAGCATGAAGGTGTGTAAACAAATGAGCATATATAGACATTTAAAGTGCATCGTGCAGATCTTATAGGCATATACTCATCCCTAGCTAACATAAATGTATCAACTCATATGTTCCAATAGGCATATATAATTAAATATGTTAAAAACTGCATACAGATGAATATATATAAAGATATATAAAAATACAAATACAAATACTAATGAATAAATGAATGTATAAAACAACTATCATTATTAACTTGAACAGTCATAAAGTGCTAAGTGCAGAATACATATGGGCTAAATCATTGTTGGTAGTCCTATACCATATATATAAATACAATCAATATAGACCAACATATAACAGTATATAAAAATATAAAAAATACCTATGTATGGAAACCATATGTATATAAGGGAATAAGTGAATGTATATGTAAAAAACTGTAATATTATTATGTCAAAAACATATAATGTATATATTAACATGAGTCTATACTTAGATGTACAAAATATCCAATTGTTTTTGTTATACCATGGACACCACAGTGCTTACTATGAGTGTAATCCATTCGATGCCACCATAAAGCTCATAAAGGAATATGTATGTATAGTTAATAGCCCACACCCAAAGAATGATGAACCTCCTATAAATCATCATATATAATCTACATATACCAACAAATATAAACCAATGTATCTTTCATGCTAATCTCATCGTAACATAGGTCCCATGGGTGGATGATGTGCTCTCATCCTTAAAATCCAGTATAGTTCCTTCTGTTCAAGGATATTCACTGTCTCCCCTCCATTTCTATCTTTTTCTATTACTTGTAATACCCTGAACCTAAAACTATGTGATATATGCTGCTTTGTATGCTTGGCCAATGCATTAGTTTCATTATTTTTCTTTATGTCATATATGTGATTGTATATTCTTTTTCTGAATTCTCTTTTTGTAAGTCCTATGTAGAATGCTGTACAATTTTCACATGTTGCTAAATAAATCACGTTGCAAGTATTACATGAGGCATGGAAATTGGGTTTAAATTCGTATTTCAGAGTTGGATGCACAAACTCTTGGACCCTTGTAAGGTCTAAGGTCCATGATGATTCATGTCATGGCTTTACAGATAAGGCTGGTTAAGCTTATGGGTCTGTAGTTCCAAGAGTCTGTTGCTGTACCCCCTTTATGAAGGGGGATAATGGCTGCTGTTTTCCATTCAGCAGGGACAAAACCAGTACACAGGCTGTAGTTGAAGAGAGTACCTTATGGAGTTGCTAACTCATGTTTTATACTGTTTAAAATGCAACCTGGGATGCCATCTGGTTCCATAGAGGCTGTGTTTTTGGCCTTGGAGAGAATATTAATGACTTGCTCTTTAGAGATGCAAGGTGGGGGAGATGTAGAGGGAATGCTTCATGGAATGTTTGAAGGGGATGGGGGGTGAAATTTTTATCAAAACTGTTGGCTAATAGGTCAGCTATTTTTGCAGAATCAGAGTGTGTGATACCATCCACAGCTAGTTCAACACATGTCTGGATCATACTTTTTAGGTTATGGATATAGCTGAAGAATGACTTATGGTTATCTTTAACTATGGCTATTAATATTTTTTTTCAAAATTGCCCTTAGAGGATTTTACAAGTTGTCTTATTTGTTTGTTCAAGCAGAGGTAGGTGTTTTTCCAGTGCTGGGACCTCTCTTTTTTATTATTAGACAGCAACGTCTTCCTCTTGTTTATAACTTTTTAATGATAGGTGTCCACCAGACAGGCTTGTTTTTTTCTTGAGGGTCTTGTTTTGATCCTAACAGGTACAGCTGTGTCAATACATTTGTGAAAGTGTTTATAAAGGGAATTTGTGTATACCTTAATATAGTTGTCAATGCCATCTGTGGGAACAGGAGTTTGGAAACTATTTATGCCTTCCCTTAGGAGGGTATAATTAGCTTTGCTGAAATTCTTTAGCCTGACTTCACCTAAGAGGCATTCAGGTGTTTTAGCAACTTCACATATGACTGATTTGTGATCAGATTTAACAAGTTAGTGTCCTATATCTGTGGTGGTGCAATGGTCACCAGTGTTGGTGAGGACCAGGTAAAGAATATTTAAGACCCTTGTGGGGTTTCATACTATTTGTTTCAGGGCATTAGTGTTAACAAAATCCAGGAATCTCTTTGCGAGCATGTTGGTACTCGTATAAATTTCCTAGTCAATGGAGGGATAGTTAAAATCATCCATGACTAGAGTATTTGGTTGTAATTTGATTGACTCAAGAAGAGCCAAATAAGTAGTGTGGGTATCTTGGTTCATTGAAGGGGGCTTATAGCTAACGATGACTTGAAGGGGGGGGGGGTCTTACCCACAGTTAGTCTGAAAGTGTGGAAGGCGTTGTAGCCTTGCAAGGCTGGGGTACTGTCTGCGGCCCTTAACTAAGTTTCTGTGACTGCAGAGACTTCAACATCCTCCAGGGAGAGGAGTGCTTCTAGAGTGTGCAGTTTCTGATTTAAACTTCTAGCATGTAGCAGCATAACCTTTAATTTATTTGTGAGTGATATTTTCACATCAAAAATGTTGTTCTTGGGACCTTGCCTAAAAAGGCACTATGGAGGCAGCAAGTGCCTTAGCAAGTAATCAAAAGCCTAGACATGACAGGTAAAGACCATATCTGGCAAAGCAGCATGGTCTATCAACCATGTCATCCCAGGCTGACAGGAACTGGATGCCCTTAGAATAACACCAGAAACTAAGCCAATTGTTGAAGTCAATCTTTTTGTGTTGATATCAGGTGAATGAAGAATGCTGCTCAAGGCAAGGGACATACCGGGTATATATTACGTTATAAACTGTTAAACGCTCGACTGTCATATGGTTGAGACCATATGATCGAACTTTTAAAAGATTGAACATTTCAACGGACATCTCCATACAGTGCAGAATGGGAAGATTTCCCTTTCCTGCACTGTAGTGTGATCTCGAGCTTGGTATATTTAAAGAGTAGGTGGGGAGGGAGGGGGGCACAGGTAGTTTCTTTTTCTGTTGTTAATTTTTTTTTAGCATTTCAAACTTTTAAAATTTTGATCATATGGCTTCAACCATATGACGTTCGAACTTTTAAAAATGTGATGATATACTATACACCAGGACTTACCTGCCTGGGACACATTAATAATGCTCAGGCATGTCTTTCTTCATATAGTCCAGTGAGATACATCTCACGTCATTCACACCAACATGAACTATGACATGGCATAATGGTACTTGGTTTTGAGAGACTTGAGTGCATGTGTGATTTGATGGATCATGGCACCCGAAACAGCTGACCTTAACCTTCTCCTTGTCCAGCCTGGTGAGTGGGACATCTGTGTATCTCACAATGAAGTCACCTATGACTAAATATTTGATTTAGATGTGCTTTGCCTTTGGGGCTTTTTTGTTGAGATGCTGGCCCTTGTGTTTTTATGTGTATTTAGTGCTGTAGGTGCTGTATTAGGTGTAACATGTTTGTGTTTGGAAGGTCTCTGGTGTTTAGGTGGAGTTTCTGGTGAGTACCTCAGTGTATGATGGTTTATGTGGTGAGTGCATGATTTGCATAGGAGGTGTAGTATGTGAGTTGAGAACCTGTTCAGTGTTACTGTTCTGTGCTCAAGAGAGCAAGGATTCCAGATTCTTAGTGTAGATGCATCTCTCACAATTTGTACTTAGGTGATTTAGAAGTAGAAGGTTGTCAGTTTACATGAGGCAGTTGGTACATTGCCTCAGGATACCCAAATCAATCAGGCTAGAAGGAAAAATGGAGGGAAACTGACCATCCATAATACTCAGTTAAATTCTGTTTTCACAGTGGGGAGAGAAAATGGAGGGGTGTGGTATAACTGGGTGCTCTAAATGGGGTCTATACTAATGGAGTGCTTTATAAACGGTCTATACTAGCAGGGGTTCTATAACCTGTATGAGACTGTTGTAGATTTGGTGGTTTAGGGACTGTTTAAGGGGCAAAAGTGCAGCTGAGTTGCTCTGTGAGCAGCTAAATGCAATTTAAAGACTTCTTGACTGGATCACAGGCAGCTACTAAGAGAAAATTAATCTACTGATGTTTTTGCATCTATAACTGCCAATGCTTACCCCTACTGCACAGTACTGCATGATGGTGCACAGAATTGTGCTGTGAGTAAACAGAGGAATACAATAGAGTAGTGGCTGGTCACCTATCTCTGTGGAGCTGTGTTAAACCAAGCGCAAACCCATGCAAAAGCGGGACTTATGTAGCAAAACAGTAAGCAAACTGAATTAAATAACTCAATCAATTAAAAAGCTCAAAACTGAGCCCTGTGCCAGCAATCTTCAATCAGATGAGTCCTAACTGCAGTCCCCTGCCACAAAGGTACAGTAGGGCCTTCTGCAAAAAAAAAAACAAAACAAAACAAAAAAAAAAGCCTGGTTTAATTCTCAGTTTAACAAATGGAACCAGATTCAGTGGGTCTGAAGTTAGACTATGCTACAGCATAAAATACTGCAACAAATCAGCAAGAACAGTTTTTAAAAAATCAGGTATATAGCAAAAATACAGTTTAAAAGTGCAAAATATATTACAAAATTGTACTTATGGGTAGCAGAATGCAACAGACTCCTTGGATTGCACATATGAATTCAGTAGACCAGTGGCTGGTCGCCTAACTCTGTGGAGTTATGTTTAAAGAGTAAGCAAACTGAATTAAATACTTTAACCAATAAAAACACTGAAAACTGATCCCTGTGCCAGTAAACATCAAAGAGATGAATCTTAACTGCACTCTCCTGTCACAATGGTGCAGAGGGTCCCTCTCCAATAAATGATAGCCTGGTTTAATGCTCATTTTATCTCAATTTAACTAACAGAATCTGATTCAGCAGGTCTGAATCTAGTCTATGCTACAGCAGGCAAAAGTGCAACAAATCAGCAAGAACAGTTTAAAAAAAATCCGTAGTATAGCAAAAATACAGTTTAAAAGTGCAAATACAGTATACAGTTGTACATATGGTTAGCAGAATGCAACAGATTCCTTGGATTGCACAGGTGAATACAGCAGAGCAGTGGCTGGTCGCCTAACTCTGTGTGTTAAAACATTGTAAGTCAATTTCGCTCCAATGAAATGTACTTTTGTGGAAAGCTTATCCTGGTACTTAATGGGTGAAAGGCAATAAACATACAGTTCTGCACCAACTTATAGAAACTAACATCCACTTGTAGAATATACCTTTCACTGCATGAAATATGTACATGAATTTAATGTCTTGTTATATTTTTGTAAAGTGTTATCCTTACTGCTATTGATCCAATGAGGTGTCTAAAAAGGGTCAATTGACCAGCCCACTTACCTGGTAAACCAAAAGCAAGCAATCGATTTGTAAATAAACTGTCAGGAATTTTAGAAAACATCCATGATTTTGCCTCATATTTTTGCCCTGTCCCTCATGAAATATTTTATTTTCTAGTAAATCACTCAGGATCATACCTTTCAACTCTCCAGAATTTTGGAACTGTCCAGAAAATTGCCTCATGTTTTCGGTCTATTCTTCATAAAATCTGTGGTTTCTGTCAAACTGTTGAGAATTGTGCTCTGTAAATATTGAAACATTTGAGTGTGAGACTTCATATCCCTCAGAAAATATATGTTAATGCAAAACATGTAATTCTTGCAGCTTGCTAAGTTTATATTTGAAATATGTCCCTGATTTTGGACCTTTAACTCCCATTATTTTTTGCTCTGTCCAAAATTCTTAAGCAAAAGTTGAGA